>NW_017305895.1:1169068-1182105 GCF_001594115.1 Trachymyrmex septentrionalis
CGTTGCACACTTTTTTCTTTCTTATTGTTATTTTTGTTTACTGTAACTTTGTCTCTATAACCACTCAACTTTGCTTTTCTCTTTTTTGTAAAAACGCTTGCACGCTTTAGAAGGGACGAAGTCTCAGAATGTCTAATAAATAACGATCTTCTGATTCTGATTCTCTGTTTGTCCGTCTATCTCTCTTAAACTCTGATGTTTCCTGTTATGATGCATGAATCTACGTATTCTAAAGTCACATATTTACATCACGGAGTACAACATCGGAGTTGCCAGCTGTAATATTTATTAGAGCGTATACTTATTACGATGTTGCACTCTCGCTCCTCTCATCACTCCGATGATATTTACAAGGCATAGCAACCACGGAGAGCAAGAGAACCGCGAGACAGCGAGAGATCACGAAATCCCTACGAATATGCACAATACGTAACGCGAAACGGAATTAATTCTAATCTTTCTGTCTCTTTGTGTTTTTCCACATATAGTTGCCACGGAATTGAGAACCGGCATGCCGCGAAGCACGAGAAGCGCCCGTCGCAGAAGCTCGAGACGTCCTGGCCGTTCTCCCTGTAAGTCCAAATTTTCAACTTTTGTCTGATTGCGTAGCTATATCGTATCCTCCGGGAGCTCTCAATGTGGTTCCACTCCGGAAACACGTAGAAACGAATGTGCTGTTCTGCGCTACTTTCGTTTCACCAATTCGGTCGGTCCAGGACCCGTAACTGGCTTTGTCGATATATTTTACTTTCTTTGTCAATTGTAAAAAATACTGCATCCAATTTTGTTTCGGTTTCCCTTAGTTTTCCATAGGCTTGCTCGAACAATTCAGTTATCTCTTCGATCGGGATAAATGGAAACGTTAGTCGCGAAATAATCAAATAGTTTTTCAATAATAAAATTAACAACTATTAATTCACGCCATTGTTGAGATTCGCAAATACTTATATTTAATAACCTTTGAAAGAATAATAACTCACTAAGAATTATAAGATATATTAACTTTATCATTTATAAAATTTATTGTCAAAAGTTTTAATTGACCCTGGGCGAAATTTATTAAGTTATTGGATTGCGAGATATTATTTTAATAAATAAAGGAATAGCTGTAAAGTTCTCCTTTATTTACGTACGTATATATCTTAGAGAAAATTTGTTTTTGTTTATATCATTTTATAATAAATAATTTATATTTCAATTTTTTTAATTGTAACTCATTGTCTCAAAGTTGAGAATCCGCTTGCTAAATCACGACTTAAATACGATTTGAAAACGTTTTAATAAAATTTAAATTTTATGAACGAGATTTTTGAAGACGGTAGTATACTCTCTCTTTCTTTCTTAAATTTAAATATGAAGGTCATCGAAGTATTCAGCTGCATAAAATTGACGTCATTGTTATTACAGAAATCTCATTATTTTAATAAATAAGAGGAATGATCGTTTAAAAATTGATCCGAGTCGTCAAAGCTACCGAAAATTATGACTTGATATCCGCCTTACACAACTTTACGTTAGCGCCATTTTTACGATCAATAATCTCCCGCCTTTCATTGCGGCTAGATGGCACATTCTGCCTGGGCATACTCTGGCTGTAAAACTTGTTACATCCACCGTGCGATAGCGCCACATCGAGCTCTGTAAACTTCGAAAAGCGCATTTAGGAACTTTTCATTTAATGCATTTTTTTTCGCTAATTTAATGTTACAAGTCAAAGCGGCAATTAAAACGAACAGCTCCGTAACAATGTGCTTTGTAACAGAATATATAATAAGATAATAGAGATACATGCAACAAAACGAAGTACAGTTTCGACCAAGTACACGATAATACAAATAATACATAAATAAGTGAACGCAATAAAATATGAATAAAGAATGAAAAAAACACTTGACAACGCGATGCTCATTGGTACTAATATTGAAACAATATTTAAAAGATATTATGACAAAAAAAGGCTAAGAAGAGTGACGTTCCACGTGCACATATTGCAATATGACGTATTTACTTAACTGCGCAATATGCGTTGAAATATAAGCGGCATATTGCCGGCGAAAAAATTTTGAATAAATTTTCACTTGATAATTTGCACTTCAATAACTGATACCTCGCGATATTCTGTTATCGTAATAAATTATTGCACGGAATTGAGGACAAACGCATATATATATGCATTGCACAAAACGGTGGATATCCATTTGTACAGAACACGATATAATTGTGCACGAGAGAAATAATGTGCATCTATGGAAGAGTTTAAAAAACAACGCATTCCTGTTTATCTTTGAAACAATCGAATTGCGAAATATAAAGGAATTAATTAACTATCATCCGAGATGTATCTGTGTTAGTTAATCGATTTCCAATTCGACAGAGTAATAGTAATTAACATATGAATTCACGTACAACGTATACACACTCTTAAAATATTTTTCGATATTTCGATTTCTAAATATTAATTAATATTGCTCTACTATTACATTTCTATTAACTTTAGACCCGGCGTACATTACAATGTACATCAAATTTGAAAATATTTTCCGTTGAAATTATTTAATTCTATCGACATCATCGGAGATCAGATGTATATAATAATGTATATATTGAAAAAAATAATTCAAATTTCGAAAAAAATTAATTGTTCAGTACGAATTAGTTATTAAAGTGCTCTTGTGTATTGAATTAAAAAAAAACTAGTTTTATTATTTTAATTGATTCCATTAAATATTTTTAAACTAAATTTTTAAAATTTTAATGATAACATTAAAATCAAATCTGAAAAGCTTAATTCTCTTAAATAAAATTGCGAAAAACTGTGCTATATAATATATAACAAAAGTCTGCTTTACGAAAAGATAGATCGGAAGTTTGCAATAATCCAAAAAAATAATCTAAGAAAAATCGATGAATTGTAATTTATAGGAGAGATAGCTCTTTGCCATTGATCTCGGTAGCAAGCGCGTTTATTTTACGCGCACAATTAAATGCGCGAGTCGCAGATAATAGGTATTGCGTTTTATTGCAGCAGCGACATAATACGGTGGTACACAGGAGTGAGAGAAAATAAAAAGTAGTCGAACGTCCGTTCGGTCCACACGCGGTTGCGTGGGTGGCTGCGTTACAACGATTCGCGTAATTATTTCATTTAGCACCGAGTTCGCTCGCTCGCTTGAATACTCATGCTTCTGCGAAAAAAACGTAGCGCTTTTGTCCGCTCCAATTCTCCGCACCCCCCTTCAGCGTCCCTTTAATTTCATGTTTTACACGTCGTTGCATATGCATGAGTAATTAACGACGAACGATCGCGACGCGCGTCACGATTAAATTGTGTTTTGTTTGAACTACCCTCTCTCTCTCTCTCTCTCTCTCTCTCTCTCTCTCTTTTTTTCTCATCCCCTACTTCTCCCGTCATCGTGTTTAATTACATGTGCTTTTGGTGCGCGATAACGTCTGTTGGTCGTGTCGGCGCGAGCAAGAAGTAAGTCAAGGATCAATCCGCGCGCCGGCCGGACGAATTTCGGTAGTCCTCGAATTATCGTGGGCGCGTCCGACCTTAACACTGATTGGTCGATACCCCGAAATAGCCACTGGGAGAATCTGATAACGTGGTTTGGCATACAGGGTGTCTTAGGATTCTCTAATCAATCCGGAAATTAATTTTCGACAGAAACGTTAAGATGCCGGCAACATGAAATTTCAAACGATCGAAAACGAAAAAGAGTAAACTTTATACTCTCTAGGTTAAACAATAAAACTTTCTACTTCTAACTTAAACGTAATTATACTGTTACTTTACCTTGTCAGAATCTCGATCCGAAATTAATTAGCTGAATATCCAGAAGCAATATTGTAAAGTTGTAATAAATAATACTCAAAAAGAATGTGAAATTTAGATTGTTTTTTAGTTAAAATGTAAAAGTTCCGAGATGTATAAATTATATATTACATTATAGGACTACTTTAAACGGAATCGAGAGGTGTATCATCTTGGAGGAGAACGTAGAAGAAATCATTATATCCATATATATATATATACCTATACATATCAAAGTCAAAATTTGAAACCCAACAATTATTAAGGTTAAATAATAAAGAGTATACAACCACGACAAAGGATGTAAACAAGTTGTATATTTTTAAAAAATTTTTAAATAAAGAAGTAGACATTTCGGTCAAGATTTGACCATCCTCAGTACAATAAAAGATGACATTAAAAACTTATAACTAAAACGCAAGTCGTAAGTTAAAATAGTAATAAATAGACTAAAAATTACATGATATTAGTGATCGCAAGAGTTCGTTGAAAATTACATAGCTTTGTTTTTCTTTGCGCTAATATAAAAACCCAGTCCTATTATAAAACAAAAATACAAAGAAAGAATTAATTTATCCAAATTATATTTCCTTTATTCTTTCTGCAAGCACAATTTATTTAACAATAAAATTTTTAGCAGCAAAATAACAAAATTATGAAAAACCAGACAACTTATATGTATCTTAGGGCACGAAGACTCATCGGTACATCAGAGGTATATATAATACGTTTAAGTAATAATTAAATTTATCGTCCTAATACTAACAAAGGCCAACCAACATAAAGAAAAACAAAGCTATGTAATTTTCAACGAACTCTTACGATCGCTAATATCATGTAATTTTTAGTCTATTTATTACTATTTTAACTTACGACTTGCGTTTTAGTTATAAGTTTTTAATGTCATCCTTTATTGTACTGAGAATGGTCAAATCTTGACCGAAATGTCTACTTATTTATTTGAAAATTTTTTTAAAATATACAACTTGTTTACATCCTTTGTCGTGGCTGTATGCTCTTTATTATTTAACCTTTGTAATTTATTTGAGCCACTTACTAACAATTTCAAATAATTATTTTGTATCAGACTCTTCGTCACCACTCGAAAATCTCTTTCAAGTTATACATGTCTTAACCCAACTGTTTATTTGACCTAAAATGTAATTTATTTTCTTACTAATATTTTATTTAAAACCTATTTTTTGTTCTGACATTTGATGACTTTGTCTGTAGATTTTTTTCTGCAAACTTTTTTTTATTTTTCACAAAGCTTTTTAATCTCCGTCTACATCGATGTTTTTCACTAACGTTGTCTGCACCGTGAGTCCTTTGTGTCAATATTAAATTTCTTCTATTAAATCAGTTGTAAAAAATCGAAAAATTTTTTTGTTTCAATCTCTATTTTTTATTTTAAACGTTTTTGAACTCAGATGTTATATTATTTTTTATATAGCAAAATACAAAGAAAACTGTCTATTTCTTAAAAGACCCACGATGTAGACGGAGGTATTACAATAATTATATTGACTCAAACAATATGATTGTATAGTAAATTTGTACAGTAGGATTAAGAAATAATATAATTCTTATTGCTTAAATCCCTGATGATGGGATGTCTTGATGTCTTACTTAACAATTTTTTATCAATAACTGTAATAATATTAGATTTATTATATTTGATCATAATTTTTTTCATGTTTCCGATATTTCTCGAAAATAAATGATATATTATTTTGCTCTTAAGCCCTTTAATGTAATTGTACAATACTTAGAATTTGTTATTTTAACTAAGAAATAGTCAAAACTGAATATTTTTCTTTTCTTAAAAAAAAAATTATTAAAGAGAATCTGTCATAAAAGTGGAAATCTAATTTTGGATATAAGCCAAAAAAATTTCTAGAAATTCTTCAAGAAAATATAAATCCGATGTCTATTGTTTTACGCTTTACATAAAGATCCATATAACAGCTTTGACTATCTTAAAATTTTGACACAACTAGTAAAAACCAAATGTGTCATCGGCTTCTATTATTCCAATAACAACGGTCCGGTAAAAGAACTCTGATTTATTTAAAGATTCTCCATCAGTCGTTGAGAGATAAATATTTCGCATTGTTCCTGGACTTTCGTTTCGTCGACGAAAACTGGATACTGACGTCATTGGATGTTTAGTCGACCGAGTTTACTCGCAGCGAACAAATTCACAATTGAAGCGAAGCACATCCGAAATATTTCATATATTCAAAACGCGCAAACACCTCAAGATATTTGATTAAAATTTTCATCAACTACTTTTTTTAACAAATAAAATTACGTAAATAATCAACTTGACGCTAATCTTTAAAGTGAATTCGTTAAATTTATATAAAAAATCTTTTATATTTATAAAGATCTTTATATAAAGAATCGCACGAGAAATTAATATTACACCTACAAAAATTCCTAATCTTTCAAGTACATTTTAGGGAAACTCGGCGTCAAAAGCGAAAATATGTATTAAATATTGGCAACAGAATTGAAATGCATACGGATAAATCGGAATTATACCCGCGTAACGATAAAAGTTAAGTCGCTTCCACGCGAATTGATCGTCGGTAGTCGATACCAAATTGTTCAGACACTTCTTTTACACGCAAACAAATACATCGCATGACAAACGTTTTTTTCTCCATAAAAATGCTCGAAAAATTTTCGTCATATAATTATTAGTCAGACAGTCGCCTAACTCCAAGCATATTCGTAGAGAATCATTATTAATATAACGTTAATAATATACTGACATGATAATAATAGATGAAAGGGATTATTATTACAAAAATTGAGATAAATAATAAACAAAGATTAAAAATATTATTAGTGTATAATTGTCTGATTAATTAATATGTTTTCCTACATTGTTAGATGTCAAAAGAGCAATAACATTATTAACTTCTATGTGTATCAAAATGTAAATTAATTCATTTCTGTGATTAGTTTCAAAGTAAACATCGGCCATATTAACGTAGGAATTTAATAAATAATAAACTGAATTTGGGACTTTAATATTCTTTCTTGAGTTAAATTGTTTAACTCCATATTGTTTTAGTCAAATTAATGACATATTAAATAGGAGAAATGGCGATTTATAGAAATGATTAAAAATAATTCAAATTGAATATATATAATTTGACATTATGAATTTAACAGTGTAGATGATAAACAAATGATATTTCCAGCAATAATTCCATAGAAAAATTTCAAGCGAGATCGAGATGATATTTAACTATTTGATCTCTGCTTAGCATTTAACTATTTGCATTTCGCGTGAATCGACTTTAAGTGCATGCTGCACGCGAGATACGGATTGCAGTAAAAGCGGTTTCACACGCATGAAACAGTATACGAAATATTGCGCGATAGATGGTTGATAGAAAAAAATATATAGAAGAAATAGAAGCTTTCACATGCAATCAAAGATTAATTGATCACATGCGGAAGAAATGTTCGACCGCAGTAAAAATATTTATAACCAGGTAATTAAATTAATCCTGAAATCTGTTGTAATGGAAATTAGTTCTGCTCTTAACGCAAATTTTATTTTACTCTGTGATACAAATAATTGTGTTTGAGTTTATAACGCATTTGGAAAAATAGAAATAATATCTTATAATATAATAAATACATATTTTCATTATAAGATTTTTTTAAAACAATAAAAATTAAGCCATACTTTTTAATTCATTCATCATATCCGCCATTATTAATTCTTCCTTAGTTTATGCATGTAAATTTTTGCACGTAAAATTTTTTTATATGTATATGTATAGGATGATTATATATTTTGTTATCAAAAAAGTTATAATTTAAACAACACCTTCGTTCAGTTTTACATATATCGAATTTTCATTCTTTAACAAATAAACACAAAACAAGAAACTGCAGATTAAAATAATTCATCGACTAGAAGCAGAAGTTGAAATCATTATTGATACAAATCCAAGTTTAGGAAAACTATACCCAATTCTACGAATTCTACGAATATCGACGAATGTCCAACTATTAGAAAAAAAGCGAGACTAGGTTTGCAATCAGGTAACAGTAGCGAGAAGACAAATGATGTGAAGGACAATGTTAAGACTACCGCAGGGATAAGTTCACAATCTTCTTCTTCTCTTCTTCTTCTTACATCAGACCTCTGGCCTGTGTTACGCCTCTCTTATATGCTTGTGCGCACGTTGATTATTCAATTGATTGACAAGCATATGTGATCTAGTTTTAATGCCGGTTCCGAACGGCCGATTTTTTAAGAGGTGTTTCTGTGATGTTTCAAGAAAATACTCTCGGGAAGTTGCCGACCTTTTCCAAGAGGAGACGCGAGCGTAAACATTTTGGTTCCTACTGAGATCAAACCCGGGACCTCTGACATGATCAGTGCGCTGTCTGTCATGCCGCGCTCGGGCTCACAATCAAGTGACAATCCGCGTGAAATCGACTTAATGCGTAATCGTGCGAAAGTGGTTCTATACTAACAAAGGAGACTTCATCGATATGGATAGCAGTCTGTTTCAATCTTACCAGTGACGATGGCCCATTCGCTGTCGTTTATTTTCGCAACAGCCATTTCTTCTCTTTTTGTGTTCCGTAAATGGAAAGGCTATATATAAAGATTGCACTAGGAACGTGAAGTTGGCTGGGTGCGCGCGACCGGGGGTTGGTAGCGGCAAGCGGTGAGCGGCGAGGGTTGAACGGGGACGGAGTATGCGCGATGGTGTAGCTATTCGATAACGAAGGGAGGCGCGGAGGAGAGCGACGAGCTCTGAACGAGCGCGTGTACACCTTTGTGTATACATCAGGGAATTCGTCATAGGTTAACGGGAGGTAAATGCGCGTTCGGTAGACACGACGTCCCACTATCTGCGAAGAGCACCGCGGATATGTGACGATGGTCCCATCTTCGACCTGGAGAGGGCTGTTCGGGAGTGATCAATTCGTGCGACATGAACGTTTCTCTGTGAGCCCGGCCTGAAAATCGGTGAGCACGGTGAGCCTGCGAGAGAACCTTAAGAATATGGTGAGGCTCGTATTATCCGTGAAAAGGACTACATGAGAGCTTTAGTATCGTTTTCCAGAGGATTGCGAGGCTTTTATCGTCTATTGAGATAAGATCGTGAGAGTTTCAAGAACATAAGGCTTATACTTATATAAGGCCGCATCGCCCAAAAGAAATTTTCGAAGAAAGAAATTTTCGACGAAGTTCTTAAAGTCGAATGCGACATCAATCGATGGTGAAAAAAAATCACTCACGTTTCTATCAAGAAATTTATGCTAGGAATTTATCGAGAACGAAGCCCGAAATCGAACAACGATACAAGGTATGATGATAGATGGTAGATGTTAAAAACTATATACCAGGAGATAAACTAGTATCGTTCATAAACCGAGTTTAATGATCTCGTGAACCTATATACATTGAACGTCATATTTAAATAGGATTCACAAAGGGAATGAAGAACATGTATAACGCGGACAAGGTAATGCGGACAAGGATGAACGACAGTGTCCTCTACTGATCCTGCGTGGTATCTTCTGTAACATGAGATGGAGGACTCGTGAAAGGTGCGGCGAGATCGGATTTCGTAATTCGATCGCGCAGCCATACGCGATTCGGTCAAGGAGAATCTCGACTTCGAGGAACGTCAGCGTTTCCGAGGTCGGATGTGCCGGATCGATCTGGACGAGAAGGTTGACCGATCGTCGGTACCGACAGCCTGGCGGTTCCCTGGAACACCAGGCATAAGGTGTCCAATCGATTCGGAGGAAGCACGACCTTCGAGTCACGTGCGCCACCGACCGACCGACCGACCGAAAGTTGATGATACTAGCGGCTGCCGTGTACGTGAGGGATTCGAGGATCAGGGAAAAATCTAAGAAAGAAGGAAGCCGAAGACTCGTCGCGTCCTTGATCCTCGCGCAGTGCCCGGAAGATATATTTATTTCCGACCGTCCAAGAATAATCTCGGCTTACTCGACTTATTCCGGCACGGGTCGTGGTACCACCCTGTAGAACTCGGTCGCTCAACGGGGGATCCAAAATCACAAAAGGTCTAACTATCTATATACCGTTAGTGACTGGTACTACCGAGTGCACAACACTTGGAGAACTGTTCCGCGGTGGCGGCGGCGGCGGCGGCGGCAATTGCGGTTCGATACCGGCAGTCAATGACGCTAGCGTTCTAATTTTATCGCGATGTAACATTGCGCGCCGATGGCGATCGCACGGAAGAGGACTCGCATTTTCCGCTCGATTCGTCGTGGGTTGTGGACGGTGAGCCGGCCAATCGATATATTGCCCGACGTAGAAAATTCCGCCTTCCGAAACGCGCCGCGACGGCGGCGGCGACGACTCCTCGACGTAATAAGGACAGTTTACTCCCGCATGAGGCGCACATCGTTGCACCATATGGCACCGAGTACATTGCATATAGACAACGTGAATGCTAGTCGCAAACGGGATCCTTTGCTCACGTTCTAGATCGAGCTTCTCGATTTTATGCTAATCAGGCAGGCCGGATGGATTGCGCGCGAGCAATAAAGAGAGTTTCGATCGATTCGCGGACTTTTCTACGAAGGGAATTTTGTATTCAGAACAAAACCGTCGATAGAGTTAAAGAGACGTGACATGCGCGAGACTTTAACGCACGCAATTATAAAACATTAGCATCGATTGCTATCGCGGGAGCTGCTAGAGGCCGCAACAAGATTATACGTGTTTTAGTATATATGTATCATTACGTGTTTTAGTTTGTCATTTATATTATCTCGTTCGCTTTTTCTCCGTTATTAGAACGCAACAAAGATAGTAACATCTAAAGGGATGAAAATTGAAAAAATCTGACAGCGAGCGACTGTTAAGAGGAATCAATAGTTCATTTTTAAAACTATAATAGAGATTAATAAAGGGTTGCGAGGGTTGTACACACACACCTTATCCTCCAAATACGAGCATCTAGCGGAAGGAATCAAGGAAACGATACGATCGACTGAAAATATCGAGGAATTCGATATAGTATCGGTAACCGTTTATTTTATAGATCTATGTGAAGAAAATAAAAGGATACGGATCTAAGCATGATAGAAAAACCGATAGGCGAGATAATACAACGAAATACACTGTCCGAAGCGATTCTAACAGACTCCAGAATGCGAGAGTTCTTCGAAATATCCTGCGTGAAAGCATAGACGACTTCAAGATTATCCACATGGTGTTCGCCGAATCTTTCGGTTCAACCCGATGAGAGAGAGTACGAGGTACGAGTACGGTTCTCGCATTCGATGCGCATGTCCAGTGCCTTGACTACCGGGACGCCTATACCTTCATCGGCGTCGCGAAGCACTCGGGAAAGCGACACACATATCAAAGTTTTGCCGCGTATTCGCGATAAAGTCGCGTTTCGTTCATCGGCGTGATATCACTGCGCGAGATTGACGAGTCGCCATCGAGTGTACGCCAAGTACGAAAGTAAAAGAGAACAAGTACTGAGGGCGCGCAAGGAGAGGAAAAGAGGATCTCCTTCCGCGCAAGGACGGGGAAGGATTAATTCGCGCGCGAATTACGGATCATTGGAAGCGGAGGAGTAAACGATAGATACTCAGAAAGCGAATAGAGGAAGAGAAAAAGAGAGATCGCTTCTTTTTATTATTATATAATCGAAAAATCGGCTGTGCTGCTATTTAATCAGAGCTTAATGCACGCGCGAGCCGCGTGCGCGCGCGCACGCGCTTCGAGTTTTTTATTACCACTCGGAATCGGCTGTGCTGTTAATTAATCAGAGCTTAATATACTTAGCGCGTTACCGCGTAGTGTTCGTTCGTAAGCGTCGTCCGTTTTTCGAGGACTCCAGTTGAGGGGGAGGGAAAGAAAAGATAGAAGACGGCGACTTCTTTGACTATTTTTGCTATACGTCTTTTCCGATCGCTTGTTTACGACGCGACCGCTCTCGTCGCGAGATCGCAGAGTCATTTTCGACTCTGTGAGAATCAGACTGCAATTAGCGATTCCTCACCCATCCCCCTCCCGTCCGATTTCAGCGACTGCCGCCGCGGTGCCGGGTCGGCCGAAGGACCGATGACGGCTTTTGGAAATTTATGCGCTCGCTCCGCGCGACTTTGCCCAATGTAACTCATCGAGCAACGAAATTCGCGTCCCTGTCACACCGAATCGATCGCCGACACACAATTGTCGTCGGAAACGGACAATTTCTCGTCGCCTGCTTGATCGACCGTCTGTTTGTTTCCGGACTTCGTAGCGGAGAGTGTGCCGGAGGAAAAACAATCCTAAATCTTACCCCCGAGATCGGTGGGAGGGAAGTCCTGACACAAAGTCGAGACACGGTCAGCACGGTACTCCGTTTCTCGCCGCTTGTATATATGTGCGCGCTTGTCCTCAATACATAATTTTCAACATATATATCTACGGCGGCAACAGCAGCAGCAGCAGCAGCAGCAGCAGCTCAGAGAAAACAATAGTAATAAAGAAGAAGATAGTAATAAAGAAAGCTCAATGTTCCTCGGCGATCGAAGTCCCATAATCGATCGTTGCAATTCGTTATTCTCGCTCAACGTTAGTCTCAATATCGCTAGCCGCTCACAGAGACGATTCGATCATGTCATTTCGTAATATCCTGCGAAAGTGCATCGAGAAGACGCGCCGCATGATCGTTCACGCGCTCAAGAGATGAACCGCCGCCGTGTAGACCAAAATCGCGAGTTATCGCAAACGTGGATTATCGGCGTGCCTGTCGAAGGATGTCGAAGCTGATTTGTCACTTCCGTACTTCGGGCACGGATTGATCGAAAAAGGGAAATTCGGAGAAACTGGAGCCGAAGGCAATCGAGGGCGGATTTCTGCGCGGCCATGACCAAGTACGGCTTCGCCAGACTGGCTCTATGGCGGCCGAGGCGATCCATGACCTCTCAACCGTCGAACAACCAGGAAAACAACCCTCTAATGTATGCTATAATTGTACTTTGCACTCCAATATGTATAAAGGGTGTACCGAAAGTCACACGCTTTCGCTTTGGCAACAAGAAAATTACACTGAGAGAAAGCAGTAGTAGCAACTATGAAGGTGATAAGTTTCATATCTAATATTAACATACATAATTTAATAAATTAATGTTTATATAAAACTTGTATTTGCTATTAAGTTGCCATCGGTATGTCTTCTTTTCTGAATGTGGAATT
>NW_017305895.1:1182205-1195175 GCF_001594115.1 Trachymyrmex septentrionalis
TTCATAGCAACTATGAAGGTGATAAGTTTCATATCTAATATTAACATGCATAATTCAATAAATTAATGTTTATATAAAACTTGTACTTGCTATTAAGTTGCCATCGGTATGTCTTCTTTTCTGAATGTGGAATTGACTGAGTGTCTTAAAATTTCAACAAAAGATTACATCGACATAAAAGTCTTACTGAGTTTTACTGCATTGAATAGAAGTTTAAACAAATAATCATTATTTTTCAAATAATTTAATTAAATAATCTTTAATTAAAGGTAACTATAATTAAAGGCTCGATTTTCAATCAAAATATATAAAAATCTTAAAAAACTAAAGAAACTTTACAAAAATCTCTACAGCTGTAAGAAAACGCGCGACTTTTGGTGTATTCTATATATGTATTCTTATATGTATGCAAATAAATAATGTTATTGCTGACACACGCTGTGCTTTGGATGTTGCCATCGGTGAACTCGCTCGAAGACGATCGATTTTAGTCTCGGACGACGAAGCTAAACGTCCACGAGGACACGCGCTCTGCGTTCATATCCAAGCTCTTCGCGATCCTTGTATTAGTTGTACTTAATAAACGTATCGATGTACACACCCACCACGTATGAACCTTCCTCTCTTACGCTTCATGTGGCTTGCTCACAGGTTGATCCGCGCCACCGTCATCACCTTTTTTGTTTTCGCCGTGCGCCTTTCTTTAGCACATTTTTATCCGTCCCGCCAATCAGCGCTTCGTGTTCCTGGCTTTGTATGTGCTCGACGTTGGAAAAAAGGCGAGCTTGAAGCTCATGCGACAGCGACACGACAAAAGTACATGTTACAAAGTATATATCAAGTACGTTTATCGTAATATTCTAGGATCTTTCTTCTTAAAAAAAAACGAGCCACCAATAATTTATCTGAAGAAATCTATTTCTCTTCGCAACAAAAAAAAGAAAAGAAAATAGAAACCAATCCACACAATTAAATTATTATTAACCTTAATTTCGTTTTCCTTTGCGTCGTTCATAGCCGGTTTCATCAGTACCGGTTAACTTCCGTGATTTAATAATCGTAATTTAACTTACTGTGTGTTCGTCTTCTCCTACCTACTTTGACTTTTAGAAAGAGACAAAGAATCAATGAAACTGAGCTCGGATTTAAAGTTATCATCGATAAATGTAACTTTTATCTAATAATGTCTTTAAACTTTTGCTGTTTCCATAAACTTTTCCGATTTCCATAAAATTAAGTAAATTAAATTACATACGATGTATTATCCAAAATTATTACCTGCACGTAGCTATTTATAATACATAGCATTTTCTTTTCATAGAAAATTATTTACGCAAATAATGAGCAAATATATTCGTACGGCTATATTTATATTTGGAACTAATTAATAAAATGTAAATTGGTTTGCTTCATATTTTTTATATCGTATGGCCTCTCGCATACGCTTTCCTAAAGCAACAATAAACATGATAAAACGACGTGATAAATCGTGAAAGAATTTTATGGGGGTTTACACAGAATTTAACGGCTTTATTTATAGCTTCGACGACTGAACGAAAAGTACATGCGATTCGATTGCCAGAAAGTCACATCGATTACATGGCTCGCGGACATTCGTTCCACATCGGGATAAATATTGCTCGTTGTTACGATACTTGATTAGTAATTCGTAGCGGCAGTTGTGCTCGTACGATCAATCGTTCGCTATTCTTGTAACACGACTCAACAGAGGACGCAAAGTTAAGTATGACGAACATGCAATATCGAAAATAATTGGTCATAAATTAAATTAATGATTTTTACAGAGAAATAGTAAAATCTATGTTGTATAATTCGCAAACGTTAGTTTAATAAATATATTATTTATATTCGAACTTTTTCACGCTAAAATCACGTAAATTATATTAAATCTGTTAAATATCTAACTGCTGAATTTCAATTTAAAATAAAAAGAGAAACGTTCAATATAATATAATTATAGACATGTATAAATTTCGAATAATTTCGATCCGAGATCGAAATAGAAGTCCAAAAATTCACTTATACCAAACGAAAACATTATGGATTCAATATACGATCTCATCAGTTGTTCTCTAATGTATGTGCCGCAGAGCGGGTTCGACTGGCGGTAAAAATAAAAGATCGATCAAAAGAAAATTGCACCATCGGAAGAGAGCTCGGTGTAGTCGAAGAAATGAGCGGCGAATAAGATAGCAGTCTCTCTGATGTAAATCAATAAATATTTATGTATTACGTTATAATGGAGAGATGGAAAACTGCAAACGCCGTGGAACGGCATTCATGGAGTTACCCGAGAAAGCATGATTAATAGGCGGACGATTAATACGAGTAGGTGGACTTACTGTGTTGTGGTACAGCTGTGGGTATTCAGTACGGGTATTCTGGGAACACGAGAGGATTTTACCGAAGCTAATTAGACTGCGATAAGAAGCGTGGGTGCGAGCTTGTGTCAAGCATTTAACTCAATTTCAACGATTGCCTCATCCCCAGAGCCACTCCCGATACGTTTTCTATTCGATGAATTTAGAGCGGGTAAAGGTCGCGAAATTATCGTTCTCCCTTGTGTAAAATGCAGCTGTAACAATGCACAAAGTTGCACCGCGGAGCTTAGCTGAAGTAATGAGCAACCGATCGATCACCAAGTCTCCGCGCTTAATGAACTGACTTCCTTATTCTAAATTACTACACGAGAGATGTTTCGATAGAGCTGACGTAATAACAATCACCAAGATTGAAGACGCGTTGATGCGCTGCCAACACAATGACGTACGTTATGCACAGGGAGACTCGTCCGGAGCTAGATATCGACTTACAAAGTTACAATGCATTGCATGAATTACGAGTTTCCGCTGAACTTGAATTACCTCTAGCGACTCAACTTCTTTATTCTGAATTACTACGTAAAGTTTCGATTCGCGTGACGTGAGGTAGTCGAGGTCAAAGTTTCGATTTGCTCGCACACATAAAGCCTGATGTACTCCCAATGAGCTTTATTTAGATAAGACAGTTACGCAGTTTGATTACACGGAAGAGATTCTGATCGAGGAAATTCGACGCTACTAGACTATTAGAGAATTACGTCAAATAAAATAATCTCTTTGAACTGCAATATAAAATCGAATATTTTATTGGAGCCTTGTAATTAACGCGAATAATTATTTTTGCTTTAATATAACTTATTTTATTCTCTATCCTCACAATCTTTTCCAAAGTTTATTTTTCAAAATTGTTTATTTATATTATACTATTTATTATTTCGTTATATTATTCGAATAACAATTAAAATATTCTTAAAGGCAGCAATAAATATAAATAAAATATTTTTACTTGCACAACGTAAAATAAATTATTACGTAAAGTAAAATGCAATTAATTCAATCATCTATATGACTTAGAAATATTCTTATTCTATCCCAGAATTCTTGTCGTTTTTATTCACTTTCTATTATTCGAATAAAATTGCATTCAGTTTCGCACAATATTACGTATAGTATTGACGTAGAATAGTTAAGGTCGAAATGTCGATTCGTTCATAGACACTAAACCGCATTTACATTGTTTAGTCATGACAGAAGAGAGTGCATTTGCAGCTCAACTTGCGTCAGAATAGTCTTACTCCACCCTCGCTGCCGCCATGTACTGGATGCTACATATTTATGCAGCTTACCGCAGTGCTCACGCGGTATACTTCCGGCAAGTTAAAAAAAACCACGAGAAGCCGTTATGCTAAAAAGATCACGTGAGTCATGAAAGCGATAGTATCGGCTTTCGTTGAAGTGAATATCGATCATTGCGTTTAACAACGAGAAACGGATGAAAAGACGGAAAAATATGCGACGAAAATTCATCAAAGTTAGTAGTTTCGCGAATGTTATATTTAAATATTCTACGGGATTCGATAACATTTAGTATCTAATAGAAATAAAGGCACAGGAATTATCTTCAAATTGTGGAAAAATATTTTGAAAATAATATTCTCTCTCGTGTTTAAAATCGAAAATACGTACAAAAATATGTATATTTTAGTAAATATTTTGCTAAACATGTGATTTTCTTTAGCAAATTTTGATTTTTTTAAATTGCTTTTCAATTAATTTTAGACCGATTTTAACAAACATATTTGGACGCTATGAAGTAGCAAACAATAAATTTTCTCAACTTTTTGTAGTAAAAAATAAAAAAATCTTTGAAAAGAATTCGTTCTTATATACAATACTCTTCTCTCATCTGAGTTAGTATCAAACATTTCTGGCACATATGTATCAGGAAACACGGCATTGCCTCGGCGCTAAGTATACTTCATGTCGCAAAAACGTCACAAACAAATAGTTCGCTATTCTACATCAGTAAAGTTACTTATTTTATGTAACAGTAACAAATTCCCTATGACATCTTCTCGGAGGCCGAGTATCGATCTTGCTCGAAAGAGATAGAATCAGAGAAATGAAGATTGTGATTTATATCAGGTTCAATGTGCACACAGCGACGTAGTTACACAATATAGTTATGGTGTTCGTGTGAATTTTCTAAGGAATGTAAAGACGACGCAAGTACAAAAGCGCGAAGTAAGGTACGCAGGAGACGAGTTCCACATTTTCAAGCCTCTCGCACATTACGGTTACGATGTGTCAGCGCAGCAATCACGATGCCACTTCGCTGTTCGATTCCATCCGTTCTTTTTCACGATTTCGTATGTGCCACGAATTCGCGACCGTGTCACCGGCTTTCGCCGGTATTGATCTGGTTTTATCCCGCATTCCACAGCATTTCCTCTGTCCCCCCACGCAACTCTCTGCACCTTCTCTCTGCTGCCCCCGCATACGATGAATTGTGTGTATACCATATACAGGCGTGTCATACGCCCCCCTATTGTATAATGGCATCATGATCGAACAATAAATGTCGGCCGAGTCCCACAGCACTACAGTTTTAGGACACAAAAACGATGTTAGTTAGACATCGATACACAAAGTGCTTTGGTTAATGCGTATTTCGCCTGTATTTAGCGCATTACTCCTAATGCAAGATTAATAGAGAATTTTCTATGCTAGCTTTAGAATTAGAAATAAGAGAGGTAGAAAAAAATTCATACATTAGAAGTGCGTTTGCATCTGTGACAAAAATGAAATAAGGTAGGCAGTTAATTTGCAAAAGATAACTATATATTTTAAAAATAATTAAATGTTTCTTAAACTGGAATTTAATAGAGAAGTATGATTATCGTCCCTAAGCCCATAAAATAATACTTGAGAAAAACTCAATTATTTTACTTCTTCATATTACTTCATATAACTGATAATTTATCATATTCTATCAATATTAAGAAACATACTTAATACTGCAAGAATAAAAAAATTATGAAGAGAATTAATATTCGGTTATATTTTAGCTAGAGGATAAGATCAGCGGCAAATCTGTGTCAAAGAATTCGGAATCGCGAGATCTGGACCATCCTGTGTAATATACGATGATCGATATCGCGTTATTTGACATCCTAGCCCGAAGGGCAATCTGACATTTTACGCGAAAACATGTGCTGTCGTGTATGTTTTATTGCAAACGACACGACCGCTTTGTCGTCATCACGAACGCGCTTATTTTCAAAATCAAAGTATTGATACATTGGAAAGTGTACATCTTTAAAAAAAGAGAAAATATTCGGTGCAAAACTGGAAGCTATCTTTAGTGTGTTCAGTTTATGAGTATTATAGAACATCAATCATTATTATATAAAAGAAAAATTTAGGTCACTTAAAAACTTACCATTTTTATAAAATAAAAATTATTGCACAAAATAATGTAAAGAATAATCCAGAGTTACGTGTTTTTCTCTTTTATTTGTATCAGTGTAATCATCGGATCATATTACACAATATCAATATTTGTTCGAGAAAATAAGAAAAGGAGAGATGAAGAGAAATTCTTAAGAAAAATTGAAACGAAGATCGGTATTTTAACCTTTAACAAGAGTTGTATAACACAGAGCTTAAAAATAGAACAGTTGTACTAATTTCAAATGCTCTTACGTATAAATAAAAGATAATATTTCGAAATTATATAGTTAGTTTATACTTTGCTATTTCCAGGAGAGGGGATCCCGTTTGCCTACAAATCGATTGCCTACAGTATCGTTTGCTTACATCACTTTTACCGACAGTTCGTTTGCGCACAAAAATTATTGCTTACAGCTCTATTGCCTACGTGCACTTTTGCGCACAAATAAAAATTTTAGAAACAGAGTTACTTTTGCCTACATTATCATTGCCTACAGCTCGATTGCCTACATACTTTATTGCCTACAGCTCACAACCTTCCACGCGAAATGAGGGCCATCTCACACCAAAAAATGGGGGTTGATTCAGATTTTTTTAGAAAAATATTCCAAGCGGACACTGTCTACGCTGACACCCCACTGTTCATATGACAGATTTCCTAAAAATATAAACTATTTTCTTACTTAACTTTAATTTTATATTTGTGCGCGAAAGTGCTTGTAAGCAATCGAACTGTAGGCAATAATACATGTAGGCAAAAGTAACTCCATTTCTAAAATTTTTATTTGTGTGCAAAAGTGCATGTAGGCAATCGAACTGTAGGCAATAATTTTTATGTGCAAACGAACTGTCGGCAAAAGTAATTGGCAAACGATACTGTAGGCAATCGATTTGTAGGCAAAAGCAACCATCTCTTTCCAGGATTATCAAAAATAAATTTTTCGGAGCACACTTTCGGCTGATATTTATTTAACCATTAAATGTCGGTAACAAGCGGCAGATACTATCGTTATATATATATATATATATATAGTATAGTTATAATAAATAAATTCTACATGCATCATAAATTCAATATTACGGCTTGCTTAAAATTGCAAATTCATTAGATGGCAATAAATTTTTTTTTTTCCCCATTTAATATCGAGGCCATTGTCGATGCTGCAGCACGTAAATGAATGTAAACAAAAGTTCACATTCATAGTTATATATTACTTCCGTGTTGACGGATTCGAACGTTGGCGCAAGCGTGCCATTTGGGCAATCGATCGAATCGGCGAATTCATATTTTCCATTATCACGTTCAATCGATTATGCCGAATCATTGAATAGTAGAAAACTTGGTTAAATCGTCACGTAACCAATATCGCTCGTCGCCGCGAAAATCCATTTAAAAATCGGCTCGCTGACATCTACGGAAGTCTAAATCGGAAGGTTACAGCACTCTCGGATCGATTCCAAACAGATTTAGCGGTATAGTTAGCAATAATTAGGCATGACGTCCGAAACTAGCACGCGATATCATTAACACGCGCCGTTACGTCATCAGAGAGCGCGATAACATTTGTCATCGTAGCGGTAACAGTCACGGATCTAAGGGGTGCGCGTACAACGGTGAGACCACCCAGCATGCCGGTCATGGCCGCAGAAGCGTGGGTACACGCTGAAGTTTGAACACGTGCAGGCGCACTTGCGTGTGTATATAATTCACGAAGAAGAGGGTGGCGAATTGTCGGCGAGTCCGAAGCGAGAAAAAGAAGCCTTCATTCGGCAATCGCAGACGTCTACGTCAGAGATTATGAGCGTGAGCCCCGATTCGCGTCCAATAAACGACCTTACCCTTGGGGAGACGTGATTAATACCGCAGGTCACGTAAGACTTGAAGCACGAAGGGGATGAAAGTGGCGGCGCGATTCACGGGACGAACTTAAAATATATTTTCATAAGCGCACACCCTCCCCGGCGCCAGATGGTCTACCTGGTGGCTGCCATATAGGATAATTCTTTTTTAGGGAACGCGTGGGCGGGTCGGAATGAACCTCTGAGAAATCGATGGATTTATATAGGCAACGTGACTATTCTTACATCGCACTAATCTTGACGATCGATTAATAAGTGCATATTTTTTAGTGATATCACATGACTTATTTTACACGGCTTGCAATTAATTAGTAATTAATTAGTAATTTAGCAAACAATATATATCCTGACGAAGGCTTTTGTTGTGTACAAAAATTATCTAAACCTCTTCCTAATTAGTTTGTATCTAAATTCTAAAAAGACTTCCAATATTCTTATCATAAGATTCCTAAATTCAAGTAGTTTTAGATGTATATTTATTCCGAATTTTTACCAAATGCTTGCCTACACATCTCTTCCTAATTAGTTTATATTTAATGCCTGCCCTTCCAACAACGTAAATTAACTTACTTGGATCAACTCATTCTTTATCTTTTTCTAGTTCTACGAATTAGATTATTTTATATCTAATGTTCGTTTCCACCGAGTTTAACTTTAATCTCGGTTTTTACTCATCTTTTCTAATTCTCAGAACTAAAAAAAGATAAAGAGTAAATTAAGCCAAGATTAAAATTAATCTACATTGATAGAAGCGAGCATTAGACACAAACTAATTCCAATTCTTAATACTAAAAAATAAAGAATAAGTTGAGCCAAGATTAAAGTTATTCTACGTTGATAAAAATAGACATAAGAATATCTTCAATATGTCTTACTAAATTTATCAGAAATCTTTATATACATGTTTACTCTGAATCTGTCGAATGCTAAAGCAAGATATGTATGAGATACGTTGCCGGCAATCTCCAAGAAAGACATCAGCATGTCAATCGGGCCGATCCGATCAGGCAAAAAAATGGAAAATAGCTGTATGCGCAGCGTCGTAAACCGCAGATCTGTCTAATGACTAATTGAAAAAGGAAGTTACGCGAAAAAGGTACGATTGTTCGATTCGTTGACCTAAATCAGGTGGCATACCGCCACCGTTGTCATGGCCACCGTCGTCGCCGTCGTCGTCGTTGCTGTGTGGATATTCAGGTGAATGGGCCGGGGCATATCCAGATTCGCAACAGCGAGCGGCGAGAGTAGGAGCCTAATCGATAACCTACTAGATTTTATAGGTCTGTGCACAGTGTGCATCGGACGCTATAATTTCACTGAGGGTGGCCCCGGCCGCAGACCCGATGCTCGGATGCACGCGCGTATGCGTCAGACACATTCAGTGAAACTCGTAACGTGACGTTGCACATTAATTTCCCAAGCTCGGCACGTACGCGTCGTTTCCGTCACGGTGATATCAACCGCCTCTTTAAAACGCACATCGAGAACGCTCGATTCGAAGGTCGAATCGGCAATATGAATTCTCCCCGACAGAAATTACTTCCGTAAGTCGTGTCCGCGCGCGTTTACGTCCGAAAGAGCGGGACACTATTACCTCCGATGAATCATATAAGGTATATACTTTGCGTTATATGCATATAACATTTCGTTATAATTTTATAACCCATCGTCTATACACCTAAGTATACATAAACTTTGGATAACTGCAAACTGCATTTATAATACCTAGCACGCCGCGATTACATTACATTGCCTCTAAATAATGATGCGATTTAATCGCAGGAAAATGTGCATCTGATTGATGGCAGAACGATTCTACTGAACTACTAATTTCAGCTAAATATTAATCAATTAATTAATTACTCTATTCGTTCAATAAAACGATTGAAATAAAAAATGAGACAGTTAAAATAGGATCAGTAAATAAAAAATTTTGGACGCAACAATTTCATGACGTCGGATTTAACTTTACATGTTAATTTAATGGGGCAGCGAATAATTTTCCAATAACTCGTGTGAAGTTTCCAATAACTATGAAGGCTTTAATCGGGTTACGAGAACGTAGGATCGATATCGAGCCCTCTATTCAATTTAGTTTCGTGCGGATCGTTAAAGCGATGTCGATGGTATCGAAATTCGCGGTGCAAAGTATCTCGGATAACAGTTTCCTCTGCAGCCTTCGCAAGATATATCGTCAAGTGCACGCTTTTTACAGGACAAGAGCCCCCAAGGGAATCCCTGTACATTTTACAGTTGGATTTCCGGCGGAACCCCCAGTATTATATTATAAAAGCAAAGTATTGCGAATGCGCCGCAGCGTTCTGCGATGGGTTTATTTTTATTATCGCTACTCCGTGACATCACCATATTACGTATGAATTCTCGTATGAGTTCGTAAACGATCGTTACTAATTATTTTGTAGAATGTATATTAGCAAATAGACAGGCTATAGAATCAACGCTTGAAATCTATAACAGGTGATATATTTGTGACTCAAAATTAATTCAAATTTAATTAGCTTTTACTATTTTTTTAAATATTTCCACGCTTTCTATTAAAGCTAAAAAGTAAATCAATACTTTTAAAGTATTGACAAGTGTCTCTGATTCATCATCGATTGTAATACTCAATCTTTGCGTTAATCTGGAACGCGATCTATTTTATGTGATGCAGAAACATCTTTGCTTTAGATGACAATTTTGCTTATCAAGGGAAAACAAATACATGTAACTTGAAGCAAAATTTTGCTATTATTATAAATTTGTTCTGATGCATTCTATGTATATATGTTTAACATCGATAAGGTGGTAAAGCAGAGAGCCTTTCCTGTTGTACAGCACCACCTGCTAACAGAGGTCTGAAACGGTTTTGCAGCAATACCCGCCGTTGGGATTCGTTGATCAATTGTGCACTGTCAAGAGAATTAATGTATTAAGGAAAAATCAATAAATCAAAAGCGTTTGCTATTTCTTTCAATGGTGAACCTCCATTAGTAACGATAATTTATGCGACTCATATAGTTATATAAATGTTATGATCTTGCGAGATATATTTAGCGTGACAGATGATTAGCACGGTCGCGCCGAGCACGTGACGCTCAAATTATTTACGAGACCGTTTGATCCTGATTAACCGGTAAATGAGACAAATCTTTAAGCAAATTGAGTCCGCATCGAGACCATCCACTTAGATTAATCATTTTGATTGAGCGGAAAGTCATGACAATATTATAAAGAAGCAAAACTTAATGCCAAGATAGATTGTTATCTTCTTGGAAATCAGGAATATTTAAATAAATATGTTTCATCGTCACAAGTTTTGCAAAAAAACATCAATGATTCAACGAATCCAATTAAGTGTCACTCTTGGAATTGACATGACGTCTGTACATTTGACTGGCATTTCTAGACAGTGGCCCAGGATCACCAAATGTTCCCACAGACTGCGTGACAAAAATGAAATAAACTTTTCCTTCGCAGAGGATTTTCTTTTACTGTGCAAATTTCTTTTCCTCTAAATATTATGCATTTTAGTAAACAGATTATAAATTAAATATCTGCTAAAAATAAAAGTAATTAAAATTAAAAAGCAAAATTGCAGAAATTTGAAATTGACATTTATTCTTTATTTTATTAAATTTTTAAAACGTTTCTTGAATGTGTAAAACGTTACTGTGAACGCATCATCGTAAATACAATCGTAATAATAATAAATACATCGTAAATAATTTTTTTTTTACTTTCGTATACACTAGAAAAAAATTTCTGGTTAAAAATAGACAAATCAAAAATTTCTGGTTAAATCTATTATAATTATATTTGAGATAACCAAATGTCTAATTATATAATAATCTTGATTCTGATTCTGAATTCTGAGTGATATGATCAGAATCTCTGATTCGTTTATTTTCAGAATTTTTTCTCAATATAATGTTGTTCAAAGAATATCTGATTTATGTGAAACACCCTATACGATAATTCTATTAATTGAACGTAATTATTTGTATAAGCAGTACAGGATTCGCGCGAATCGTTTTGTCTCGTTTATTATCGTTATAATCGGAAATACGTCAAAGTGCGTTAAGGCATGATAATAGTTTATTGTTTGCAAAATGTATTCGCAACGGATAAATTAATTGCAATCTATTCCGCTATTGTACACATTAATCACCTATTATAATTAGAACATATTTAGTTAATGCCCAGCACGGGCAGCATTACAGCCAAATCATCGTTATCAACTTGTAAAATTGAATATGTCACTGGGACTCGCAATGTACAATAAGCGCGTCGTCTGCAAGAATAAAACGTGTATGCAAATAAGAATTTCTGACATCCCACGATGTTTCGTCTCCTCGACTTCCGTTATGCTGTACAATCACATTCGGTCGTCTGTGAGAGAACAATTGTGTAAAAATTTTTGAATGTCTTCGAGGAATATATTTGCTATCGACTGTCAGTCGACTGCCACTGACATGTTTATCCACGCGTGAGGAATGTACCTGCGCGTGAAATCCTACTTCCTTATTTTTCTTTTCCATTTTTCCGCCATGCCACAACGAGATGGATGAAGGACATTCACTTCTTTTTAGTAACAAATAAGTTAGCAAAGGCACGCACGATTTAGCAATGAGCCGTTGAATAATAGGCATTCCTGGTGCACAGATGCATGTGAGGTCGAACCAATTTAACATGTCGAATTAAACTGGGTAACGCACGAGACCGCAGAACAGTTAATTATATTTCGATGTTGTTTGCGAACCTCATGGCGTCAAAAAGAATCCCCCGGGAAAGTATCGATGAACTATCAAATTTATTCCGCTGCACCGCCTCCGCATGCTAGTCGGGCTTGATATTCGAAATTTACTTGCCCTCGATATTTTTCGCAACGTTCGTGCTTAAACATGCAGATATAATAAAACGTATAACATTATCGTGGCAGATTTAATAATCAATTATTTATACTCGAATTATCTGAAGTAGAATTTTGTGCATAACGTGTATATATATATATATGTATATGTATATATACAGAAAGGCTAGTTTTGCTGAAGTAACTAAAAATTTAGCTAGATACACGTTTGGAAATAATTTTATTGGACTATCAAAATAATTATGTAGAATGCTCAAACTACGCTATGAATGCAAAACTAAACTAGAATGTCAAAACGTTCTGCAGTACTCATCATGTTTGAGATTCTTATACGTAATTATTTGGATGGTTGAACAAAATTATTTTCAAATCTGTATCTCTAGCTAAATTTTTAGATCCTTCAGTAAAACCTTCAGTAAAACTTTCTTTCTGTGATATATAT
>NW_017305895.1:1195264-1212863 GCF_001594115.1 Trachymyrmex septentrionalis
TGTGTGTGTGTGTGTGTGTGTGTGTGTGTGTGTGTGTGTGTGTGTGTAAAACGAGGTAACGCCGTTTGCAAGTGATTGTTAAAAAACTCAAGTATATATTATACATGATATTGTAACTGCATAATGTACTTGAAATATATAAATTGAAACTCTGTCTAAATTGATAGAGACCCTTGAAATATCGAGTGTCCATGCAATTTATAAATTTAAACGGGGCGAAACAAGAACGAACAAATTATTCGGGTCAACAGCACGCATGAGTTGCTCGTGATAATCCTCCTTGGAAAATCCTTCGCACAGCTCCAATTTCACGTGTTATCCTTGAAAATTCGCGTTTTCATATTTGACGAGGTACGAAGCTAAATGATTTCTTCGACACCGAACTTCGTCACCACAGGACGTCATTTTCTTATAGTGGCAATATATTATACATACAGTGCCATATTCTAACGAAAAATAAAATACAAGATTATTATTAAAAAAATCTTTATTGATAGATGCGCAATAATCAAAAATTAAACCGTGATGTACGGATATGTAGAATATTCCCTCGATCTATTTTATTTGCAATGTTCATGCAAATTTTACTTCTATGTATATCTTCAACATTTTTTTATTTTTGTTATTTTTTTTAATATATATCAATTTTTATATAAATCTTTAAGGATGTATTGCACGTATTTTTTAACAAAATAAAAAAATTATCAACACGGAAAGAACAATTTTGCACTGAAAAATTAAAATATTTAGCTGTATAAATTTAGATGTGAAAATAATTTGTTGGATCATTAAAATTATTATGTTGAATATTTATATTAAAATGTCAAAACTTTTTTTAATTTTTTTTATCTATGCTTGAAATTTCTATAAAATTATTTTGATGGTTCAACAAAATTATTTTCACATATTTAGCTAAATTTTTAGATTCTCTCAGCAAAATTGCTCTTTCCATGTACCTATATATATTATATTTGAAAGTATATATAATAAAAAAAATTTAGTGATGACTTAGAATTTGGATCAAAAATTATTTCAACAAAAAGTAGACATGTTTTTAAAAAATAATTAAAATAAAATGAGAAAGTTTTTATTTAAATTAAAAAATTGTATTGTTAAATATTATAAATATTGATCTTATTAAATCGTTTCATATGTATCTAACGTTCATTTTATATAAAAAATATAAATTTCCAATTCCAATCACTTTTTGCAGAGAGACTATATACTTGAGAGACTACATCCTTAAAGTGTAACTTGCGTTTTATGAAACGATTGATAATATTTGATAAACAAAATCTAAACAGTCACAAGAAATGCTAATAGATAAAAATGTATAGGTAAAAATGCATGCGTAAATTAAAAAATCAAAAAAAATTTTTGTTGTTTTTATTAATACTTGTTGAAAAAATATTCATACTATTCAAGAACCTGACTCGTAATTCCGGATTAGCATGAAAAATACTAGCTGCCAAAGAAGAACTAGTTTAAAGCTAGTTTAATAATGCACCTGTAATGATCAAGACATGTTCTGTAAGGGAAATGCATGCTGCAAGGAAGTCAAGGAGTCCGAAGAAAACTCGTCTCCTCTTTCCATCCCTCTTACTTCCTCTCCCTCCCATTATGCCCCTGCGCCTTGCACCTTGTATCTTTTCTCTCGTTCTTCCTCTTGTCTTGACTCAATTCGAACATCGGCCGTTCTGCGAGGCTACATATAGAAAAGTAAGAGAGAAAGAGTGAGAGAGAAATATATATATATAAAGAAAGAGAGCGCGCAAAGGTTTCAGCGCCGCGAAGAAGAGCTACTCGAGCCATGCATTTAGTCAGACCAGCCCAGTTCAGTTCGTCGAATTGCAGTGGAAGTGCATAACAGATGGTGCAAGTCATAGCCGCCGGATGATCAGTCTGGCCTCTGATCGGCCATCTGCCTTTCCGTGATCCAGCACGTGCGCGCCAAAATACCGCCTACGACACGCATGCCATACCCCGGCGCCGATTTTCCGGGGATGTCGCACCATCAGCGATGGTGATTTCGTCCGGGACATCCCAACCGGGAAGAAGGCGTCACAGCTGAGCCGCGGAGGCTGCGAGGCCGCGCGACGAGAGCCGGCGACGAGAGCCGGCGACGAGAGAGCGCGTTTAGTCGGTTCGCAGGAGTCGGGCAGGTCGGTCGATTCGCTCTCGACCCACCACCGATCAGCTGTTCGCCGCCGTTCGCTCCGGCGACAGTCCGACGATCGACCGTCGACACGTGCGCGCGTTCCCGACTCCCGACTCGGATCAGCCGGCAGCGGCAGCTGACATTGTACATGCTGCTAATGTACAAGCACCGAATTTTGCGAACGGCGAACAGTTTCTGACGTTCCTACCTACGGATAAATTGTGCTCGCGCGGGACCACACGAAGTGTCAATCAGGGATCACTCAATTTAGAATTAATTATCAGTCTAGAGTTAATTATCCAGTCATTTTGTCTAGAGTTAATTATCCAGTCATCCAACCTAGAATTAATTATCCAACTATCCAGCTATCGCTCGAGTGCAGTAATTTAAAACATACGTGCACATTTCGCGTCGTTTGATTGCATTATCAGACGAATCCGTTCTTTCTGCTCTAACTGTCACGAGTCCGGTGAACGTCTGTTGAAGAGGATCGCTGAAGAACAAGGATTTTCAAGGGTGATAAATCGTTACCGCGCCGATATGCGACTGTCGTGAAAAGTCGCGCGTAACGCTTGAATCAATCGAGCGTGGAGTAAACGAAAAATCGTCCGATTTGTGGCTGAACGCGACGGTACTGAACGAGCCGGAAGAGGAAAAAAAAACCGAGAACGGGAGTTCAAATTCCTCTTGACGACGTGCGTTAGATCGATCTACGATTAGCACAGT
The DNA here is from genome assembly GCF_001594115.1 of Trachymyrmex septentrionalis. Taxonomy (NCBI): domain Eukaryota; kingdom Metazoa; phylum Arthropoda; class Insecta; order Hymenoptera; family Formicidae; genus Trachymyrmex; species Trachymyrmex septentrionalis. The sequence continues at coordinate 1,198,149 of NW_017305895.1, forward strand.
AAGTACCGGCATTCCTCGCATTCGCTCTCATGTCGTTCGCAATTTCCAATTTCGACGACAAACGCGGGTATGGCCTTGAATAAATCGTCAAGTGTGAAATGGACTTCACTGAGTGAAGTCTTTATAGGAACGTGTGAATTTTCGAACGGTACAACAAAGCGAGTGAAGACTTCTCCCGTGATTGATTGAAGCAACCCCTTAAAGCGAGATTTTCTTTCGGTTCAGAAGAAAGAACAGGAAGCTCCTTATAAGGGTGACTACCGCGGCTCGCGCTCGCCGACATTCAGTAGGATTTTCCGATTTTCAAAGAGTTCTCTATCGGATCTACAAGGTTTGTGCGTGGCTTTTCTGGGCTTCGACGCGAATAAAATCAAATGCACGAGTATTTCCACGGAGTTTTCCGACCGCTCGAAGTACATCATGGTCTTGCTTTTCAAATAGCTTTCTTGAGCTTTCCTGAATTCCTAGTAAAAATGTGAAAACGTCAGTCGTCCATTAAAGCAATAGAAATTGCTTTTTAGGAAACATTAATACCACTTTTGTGAAACAATAATACCATATCTCGCGAGAGCACGTTTAATCAATTAAAATCAGCGTTGATACATGAAACACTCCGATCAAAATAAAATTAGAATCAATTTACTGACTTCAGACATTCATAAATAATGATTGAGTTCAATTTTACTGTCGATACATGTAATAGAGATGATCCGAAATTTATCGGAAATGTGTCACGAAACGACAGAGATATTTCCGGTTGTGTCCACAAAATATTTCCAAAATCACAGGAAAATGTCGATATGGCTGATATGAAACTATCGTATAGCTTTACAGAGAAAACTGCAATATTCTCCGTGACTGCGAGCATTCGAATAAGGAAACTGAAACGACTATGCATACCGATAATCTGCATACCGTAAATATGTTTACAGCGCTTATCGCGATTGTTTTACGGTGACAGAAAATTGCCCAGTAGCACTTCATGTCTCTTTTGTCTGGTTATCGTACGATCGTTTTGACACGCGTGTTCAAACCTGTGCAGATCGTCGCCGACTGATTTCGATGAATGTTTCTAAATAACAGGTTTTGTTGCTCGAACTTTTTTCCTTGGCACGAAAGCGTAGCAAAATATTTGTAGCCGCCTAAACGGCGTCCGACCGACCTTCTCCTCGCTCGAATTCTCGAACGAATTTAATACAGTTAATATGGTTTGTACACCAAGCGACTGGAAGTACGCGATATCGTTTCGTCTCGCATCCGTTCACGCAATCGGTAAACGGATCAATCATAAAACCGTCGGTTGATTCGTGCCAGGATCAAACGATGTAAACACGAAAAGGATCTCTGAGGGAGTATCGGTTTGAAAGATGTCCATCGTTCCTATCGATTTACTATTATACGAGGTTATTTCACGTCTTTATTGGTAAGTTTGCGTCGCAGTAAAAAAGTTCGTATATCTATATTTGATATTTGAGAAAATTCGTAATCTTAAAATTCTAATATATTCAATAACATTTGATTACTCAGTTTTTCGAGAAAAAAAAGCTGTCGAATAAATTTAAAGTCAATTCGTAATGTAAAATTGTAGAGAACAAAAAATCGTTTTAATATGATAATATTGTTTTTGTAGAGCATGTGTGTGTGTGTATGTGTGTGTGTGTGTCTGTGTCTGTGTGTGTTGACTAATGCATTTTTTCTCATTAATTATCCTGTGTCGTTAGGTATGTGGCATAGCAAAATGACTAACGATCATTCATTGTATAATTATTTCTCAGAAATATTTCTTATATTCGAATTCTTCCTTGTACTCTATTTTACGGAGGATTACAAATTACATTTGTTTTTCATAAATATGGATATTTATTATTTTATTTTATCTTATTATATATTGTATAATTATCTTATTTTATAAACAGACAGATTCGTAACAGTCTTGGCGATGCCTTACCTTTTGCTGTTGCAATAAATTATTATTATTATTGTATCAAATAACAATTAATTAACGACAAATATCACTTTGTACAATTAAAATTTTCTAAAATTAACTTTTATACATATTTTTACCTAAAATAACTATGTTAATTAATATTTTCTGTCATATTTTTTTATTTATTCTGCAGAATTTTTTAAAAAGATATAATTTCCTTCATAATTAATTGATTTATTACTGCATTATGATGTTTCTAGCGAAGTGTCAACGTAAAAGGAGTAAAAAAATTAATGAAAATTAAATACCTCTAGGGAAATCGCTTTTAGATTCATACGATAAACATTTCCCAGACTTAATTCATATTGCAAATATTGATTCTATCGTGCCGATGTAACAGCGATGCAAGCAGTAGGCTAAATCACTATTAACGATAAGATAACGTAGTTTAAGCCGATTAACGCACTACTGGTTAATCTTCCGGCTGGTGCAATCTACGATTTAAAAATTTTATTATCAGTCAATATTGTATTTCTTCTCTTTCATGGTCACACAAAAATATTTGTTGTGATTATTCTAATGTAACATGTATAACTATTTATTTAACCCGGAAATTTTATTCCAAAAAACATTTCTTTTTGAAAAAAGAGAAGCATTAAAAAAGTAGATTGCCAGCAGGAAAACGTAAATATCGACGACGAAAGCATAATGTGATAATGAAGTACGGGAAAATATATACTTTATTATATAAATAGAATTTACTTCAGGAACGTACGAAAACCTTGATTTTATAACAACACTGTACAAAAAGTAGTTACTATACAAAATGCTGGTTACCATAACATCGTAAGATAAAATCAACATCTATGTATTAGATGATAAATACTAGTGAAATTCTTATCATTAATAAATCTATGATGCGGTTAATTTAATTATAGTTGATAATAATTAAAAAAGATACGACAAATCGCTTTACAGGATTACAAACTATTGGTTAAAAAAAGCAAGAAAAATTTCGCTAAAAGCTACTTGCTGGAACGTTCACTTTTAATTAGCTCTGACATTGAGACCGACACATACTCGTATTCAGACACATTCAAGTATCTTCATGCGTGTCTTTTCCGACCAAATCCGAGAAATAGCAGGAACATCTGTAGTATATCAACGTGGAATTAAAATAAGAGACGTAAGTTTAACGAATATGTCGGAGTTTAATCGATGAAAGTGGATTGGCGGCTGTATAAAAACCAGAGTACACTCCATTTCTCGACTGAAAGATTCGCGGAAGCTTCGCAATCCAATTCATTTTCAACATTTCGTCGGAAACGCGCTTCGTACAAATTTGCGATCTTAATTGTTTCACAACATAGTTATATACTCTTGTTTCTTAAAAATAAATATTACTTTTGCACGTTTAGATATTTCTACATTATAAAATGAAATAATTTCTTTTTTTATGAAGAAGAAGATGTAATTTTAATTGCAATGAACACTCGAGTTTTTTCCATTATGATAAAATAGAATTATTGCTGAATCAATTCAGCTCGGTATAAGAACAGAATAAATAACATTTTTATTCAGAATAATTTCAATAAACTGTGTATGTTTGTGTGTGCAAAGTTAATTATAGATTATTTATTTTCCGATACGATTAATTTTGAAAGGTCGTATGGCTGGACTTACATTTGGGTGATTAAGTCTAAGTACAGGACTTACATGTACTGGCACCGATGAGGTTAGTACTTTCGCAAAGTATTTCCCAGAGGTATTCACGATGCCCACACAGATAATTTAGTTGAAAAAGAAGATTATTTTCGATTGGAGATTTAGCTTTGTTCTATTATCACCAATGGTAAATGAATACCCAGTAGAAATCTACTTTGTAATAATATTACCAGCAAGATCACACACATACAAGCAACTAATAATAAAAGCGATTTTTGCAGAATACACGTTTACAATGTTCTACTCGGTGTTTTTAATAAATACTAAATTTCCGTCGATGAAAAGGACATGAAGATTAAAAATAGAAATAAAATAATATTCTATAACATTCGACTCTCCGATACATATTTAGATTGTATACATATCTACCGACCGCGTTCAGGAGATAAAAATGTATTTCTGGACGTCTAAAATATTATCTCGAGTGAAAAATATTCTGTAACAGACAAGTCTATAACGCATAAATAATATTCTATAACAGATATTTTTTTCTTCATCACTAAAGATTTCCGAATATCAAATAGCATTATCAAATTTTCTGGTCATTATCTATAAAATGACATAAGTATACATTGACGTGCCCATATAGTGAAAGAGAAATACTTGTATATTGATATCATATTTACATAACGTTATGCGCAATTAATTAATGATTGATGATACTGATATAGACATTATTAATCATTCATAATATATGTGTGTATAATTTAATGAAGCTAAAAATTTCATAATGTGCTACTCATATAATAAGCTACTCATTGATTCGAAAAAAAGAGAGAATTTGACCGAAAGGATAAATTGATATTTAGACGACCTATCATTTAACGATTTAATTTGTTATATTTGTTAAAAATTCGCAATTCTATTAAAATATATAAAAGATATCACTTTTGCTCTCTCCACATATTTTTAAGTCACTAATATAATATCTATACATATTCATATTCTTTATTTGTGATTACAAGTGTGATCGCTGATGCGCATTGTAATTACTTTTTCTCAATGTCCTGAATATTTACAACAGAATGACATAGTGTAAAACTATGTTATTACATAAACATGATTATATAACAAATTTTCGTACGATAATCTTTTTAAATAATGCATTAGTATGACAATAACATTATCATATAAGTATTTAATGCGTTATAATTATTTATGAGAAAAATTAATGTATTACTTGAAGGTTTAACGCAGAAATATGTGTATATTCTAAGAAATATCGGTATGGATTTAACACTAAGCAGCATTATATAGTAATTTTCATCATGCTGGTGTCAATATCAATATGCGGATTTATCATCGTAAATTTCAAATTTATACATAATAGTGTTGATATCAGGGTATCAAGGATTTTAAATCTGCTCCAATATTTTTTAAAGTGTGTAGTATTTATGAATATTATCGCGAAACTTCTTCGATAAATGTAAATTGGCAATCGTTTCGCATATCGTTGATTAACGTACAATAATAAAAGCGCTAATGCAATCCCGCACATCACAATGTCGGTTAAACAGGAGATAAAATGGAAAGAAAACTCAATTAAATGCAAAATAGAACATGTATATGATACGCGTTTCGCGGAGAATAACGTGATACGCGATTTGGCGGTATAATACCATTTCGGAGCTCGCGATTCACGACGATTAATTGAGGTCGCACTTGCATCGTTGATCTACCGAATAAAAAGCTCTGGATATAATACATCTCGCGCCGTGGAATAAAGACTATACGAGCCATATCGCATTCGAAACTCTCATGCGACGCATTCTTATGACGTACCGCGATTGTATATATATATAAGAAATTCCACAAAATTCTAAGCCATTTGCTTGATTGTGTGATTCGCGCGGGACACAACGCGGCTTATATTGAAACGAATAGACGCGGCAAACGAATTGTCCGTTTCGTGAATATCATCGAGAAGATTTGTAGAACTTCCTCAGTTAATTATTCATATATCCATGCGCACGATATTTGAATATCTATGAGAGTAATTAACGCAAATTTAGGCTCGGCACAATAATCCTAATGTACTCATTAAATCGAGTCTGATTTATACTGTCCTAACACTATATATGCTCATCATGGGCGTGGCCAAGATTTTATTTAACGGGAACCTAATTAGAGTTGAGATTTTTTTGAACCTGGGGCAGAGAGAGAGAGAGAGAGAGAGAAAGTAGTCGAATATGGACTATTAGACTTATTTAATTTTATATTATTAGTTTTAATTAATTACTAAATGAATCAACAAAATCATATATATTTAATTTATTAATTAACTTTATTTTTCTCTTAAAATTATAAAATTTTTCCTCAAACTGGAAAAGCTTAAATTCCGTCTTGGAGAGATTCTCAGAAAATCTTTCTTATAACTTTCATTTTAATTTTTTCTTCCTTTCTAAAATTAATTTCTTATACTTAATGAATACTCATTAATACTCTATAAATGTGTAATTATTTTTGTTCTTTAACAGATTTAAGGGAAGGCCCCCATTACGTTACGCCCATTTGTGCCATGATCAGTATTGATATTATTTGTAAGAAATCATTTACTCTAACCGTCTAACGAAGTAAATTTGAGTAACAAAAAATATACAAGATAGGAGTAAACATTATGATTAAAAACATGTAATTAATTATTTTGCTTACTACTCTTTATATCGAAATATTGAAGAAAATGCTATTCATTCTATTTTATGTTATTGCGAATCTTCATCGTAAATCTTAAATATAACATCATCAAGAAATCGGCAAGATAAATTCAGTGTATCTATATACATTTATAGGAGCCAGAAGTATTGCGTTTTTGTGAAAAAGCATCTCATCGAAGGATCATCCGTCAAACGAAATTCGGGCAAGGTCGAGAGACGTTAAAAATCCGTTTCCATAATCAATCCCTTGTGCCCGACGTACCACGGATTAAAATAAATCGCTGCACACAAAAATCTTGTCGATTTATCACATAAAATGAACGTTCGTAATAGCGGCCAACTATGAGTATCCAATTTTAGATAGCTCTAAATATGAAATGTGCAAATGTATTGTTGATCAAACTTTGTAGTAGCTGAATTTAATGTCAAACCTACGCAACGACATTTAACATCGAGTTAATGAATCGTAGTTGCGTATATATTAAAAATTCTGCAAAATACGAGAAATCGAATCTCGGTTATGTCAACCATAGAGATTAATGAATATGTATGCTTTCAAAGATTGAATACATTATACGTATTTACGGTAATAAATTGTTCTTATTATCAACTAAACAAAATTTTCATAAACTTTAATAATATAACACAGTTGTTTTTAATAAAGATTTAAACTTTAACTTCGGATTTTAATTTTAATATAATATATTAAAATATATAATTATATATTTTTTATACGTAATGTAGTTCATAAAATTCTCTCTCTCTCTCTCTCTCTCTCTCTCTCTCTCTCTCTGCCTCTCTCTCTCCTTTATTTCAATCTGAAAAATTATTAATAATTTTGTTAGACTATATTTCTTCTCATCTCTCTTGTCCGTTTTAATTCAATCAACATTAAATCAACGTGAAAATTAATTTACTTTAATTATTGCATGTTCTTTAATTATTAGCAGCACAATCGTGAACAAGCTACACATTTTTACTGTGCAACGTGATGCAAGTAGTGCAAATGCGTTAAGACCGATAAGCCGGCATAAGAATCGGGTTATATGAGGCGTATAACTAGGTACTGCTAATCCAAACGAATCGGTCTGCGCAAGTAAATGGGTCAGTGAGCTCGCTTTTTTTTCCTAGCAATCGAGAGAGTAAGCCTTCAGGGATTGCACGGGGAGTAAATTGTGCGCCAGCTCGCTATAAGACAAACTTGGAGCTTAAAACGCGCGCGATACCACGAATTTATAACGAAAATCTTGCGTTATCGTTACGATTCTTTGATCTCAATTTGTACAATATGATACGCATGATCAGCAAATATGCAAAATGTGATGTCACTTTCATCGCCAGCGAAAAATGTGTCAGTCGTACATTCGCTGAATAGGGCAGATATAATATATTTTCAATATCCAAAATCAATTTCCGTGCCCATTACGAAAATCGATCTACAAAAGTATTTCAATATCACGCAATAGGACCATCAAATTGATTTTCAAGTATTCTTCTGCTTGAGCATTATATCATACGGAATTTGAAAATAACAAGGCACTACATAGAATCGAGCTTTAACAGGTTGCGATGAAATCATTTTGCGATAATTATCGTATTTGATTAATTAGGATGTGCGTAATTCTCCGATTATAGGTAATATTTGATGTTCTACTTTTATGAAAATGATGCAGACGTGGCAAGTTTGAACGTTATTTTGGTGTCAGTGTTACGTAGCGCGATGATGTCACTCTTGTTCTTGAATTGTCCTGTTTGGTGTTTTAGTGTTGATTTCTGACATATTCTAAATTATTCCAAAGTAAGCGCCTCGCATATACGAGACCGGTATGTGAAGCAACATATGCACCTCAACCAAACGTAATCACTCCATTGTACCTGAGTGTGCGTGAATATGATGACAATATGTGCGCTGAATATGGCGACAAAACGTGCTCTCTAACGTGTACAGATACATCCTCGAAGGCGAGTTAAAAATGAAAATTGAACAAGCAGCAGTTTAAAATGCTATCTCAGTTCTGCATATTTTTGTTATAAACACATTATAAAATATGTAACTTTTCCATGAAGAGAAGATCCGAGCTTTTCGGAGAACTTCATCCAACTTTTTAATTATTTTACTCGAAAATACGTATTGTATAAACATTTTAAAAGTTTTTAAAAGAGTTAATTCGGTTTTTTCTTTATCAATCATCTTCAACATTCAACGTCATTAAAATAAATTTTTAATTATTTTGTGCAAAAAAGTTCTGCCACTATCCTGTTTCTACAGAACTATTTCAAAGACGGAAGAAAGATTGCATTATACGTAAAATGTTTTTATCTCCAAGTAATGCCACTTGGAGTCATATTGTGTTACTTATAAGCGGCGGAGCATTTAATATGCGGAACGTTTAATGCGGTATGACGAGGAGCTTGTACGTCCCAGCGGCGTAAATTCGCAGTTATAAATTGCCGGAGGAGCCGCGGCGGGCATATTTCCGTGCTATGTGAAAGGCGTTCTGTTTATTTCAACTCGTTACCTCCAGCTTTCAAGCCCGACTTGCGATGTTGCTTTACGAAAAATCAAATCTCGTCGACTGAGTTGCATTGCGAGTATACGTTGACCAAGATTACGAATAAATTATAGCATTTCATCTTGATCTCCATTAGAGATGGATATTCAGAGAAGAAAGGAAAAGAGATTAGAATGAAAAGAGATGAGAGAGGAGGAAGTTAAGAAAAAGCTAAAAGTTCAATGTCCGTATTCATAGTCAGATCTTATTACATATTAAAAACTTCCTTACATTTATCTTTAGATGCTCAGTAGTCAATAAAATAATTCGTAGAGCGTCTGAAGACAAATTTAAGGAAGCTTTAAATATGAGGCCTGACTATGAAATACGGACATAAAGATAATTATGAGAAGATATGTCACGTTTATAATATGTAAAACATTGAATACATATCGCTCATTTGCTATAATAACAACACAACTCAAAAAACAAAATTTTTCAGAAAATAAATTTAAATATTTTGAATTATTATATTTTGGTAATATTAATTTTAAAATGTAATTTTGAAGTAATTATATAGAATAGTAAATGTATGTTGCATAAAAGTATGTATGTTATTGCTATGTTTTATATTTCCGCTTTTTTGCAAGCAACTCAAGAATAATAATTTTTTGAGTCGTTATTGTAATGATATAAATTCAAACAAAATAGCTCTTTTTGTATTTTTCTTAATAACAAATAGCGTAAACAATATAGAGCATAAAACATAGCGTGTAAAATTAAAAATATAAATAAAAACTTTGTTGACACTCCTCCTGTTTCCGGAATTTTATAGTTTTCATATGGCAATTAAAAGTTATCACCGACGACGTGCCATTTTTGGGTTGTAGATATGCAATCTCGAGTGACTGTATGAATATCTACTGACCGCATCCAGGAAAAATGGTGTATTTTTGACCGTTCTAAAATACTATCTCGTATGAATAATTTCAAGTTATTTAGTTAAATTATGAAATTAGAGAGATATGAAGATACAAATTCCCTTCGTGTAAAAATTAATTCCCTTCGGTTATTCGTGTAATGTCCATTCAAGAGAAAGTACGGACAATTAGCGACACTCTACGTATCCGATGTGATCGTTACGACAGTGACAATAACGATGATAATAGTTTTTCGCTGGACCATGAAACTCTATTGTTACATGATGCCGAGATGAACGCTCGAATTCACATTGCAGAGTGCCGGAATGTTGGAATTGCATTGACCCCCGCATCGAATAAATGTACGAGCATTGCGCACCGAAATGGCAGAAAGTCGGAGACATATAAAAAGAACAGAACATTCTGTCCGTCGGAAACGAGAAATAGTAAAAGCTTTTTAGTATATACAATAAAAACATTGCATGAACAGAAAAAAGGCAAGCTTTCGGTATATATCTAAATGACAAAACTTCATCGTTAAATTAAAATAGATTGTGTACGGTATGTAATGTCCTTAACTTAAAGATTAAATACTTAAATTCTTAATGAATATTAAAAAATTACTGCTGCTCTTGCAACTCCACTCGAAGAGAAATCAAGGCACCAAATTCATGAAAGTTCTTAAAATTCTTAAAATTCTCGAAGCCCATCATCAGATTTAATATCTATTTAATTCTTCATGTCACACTTTCGGTACAGCATACACGGTTTTCTTTTACCAATGTTTCTTTCATTGTCTATAACTTCTTTATTAATAAATGTACATATATTTGCTTGATATCTTTATGTTCCTTAATGTCTGGTGGTTCGATTGAGATAAAATTATTTACGACCCATATAGGATTTTACAATCAGTCAGTACTGACTATCATAATTCAAATACTGACGCAGTACTGACAAACTACTGGTCCAGGTATTTTAGCCAGTCATTTGCCAGTGATGACTCAGTACTGGCTGACAGAACATTGGCCATCATTTGTCAACCATTTGCCAGTGATAGTATAATATCGATTGATAGAACTTTTTTGCCATCAGTCGTAGCGTTATAAACATTGATTTTGTTGTAACTGCTAGCGACTGGCTGATGACCTTATATAGGAATATGTTAATTTTTGTTAAAATTATAAGCAATCAAATTGAGTTAGATATGCCATATCCAAGTGTGTTGTTCCTATAGTACGACACTAAGGTTAAGAATCCTTTATGTATTATTTTGCACGATATATTTTTTTGCCGCTAACAAATTAAAGTAAATTTCATAATTCATTTTATAACATCGTAAATGCAAGTCATAAAATGTAAGAGACGCGATTAGTAAAAGATTAAAAAGATATTCGCTATTAAGATATAGTAATTATAATGTAAAAAAACTACAATCTTTACAATAAAGCATGAATTACATATACATTTTTAACACGAGCATATATTTGAAGAAAAGACTAGTTTTTTTGTTAAACGCTTGTTTAATGCATCATCGAATTTGAATTAATAAATATGATCGTAAATGATAGAAAATCATGAACATTACTCATAAAATTGCAATAAAAACTATAAATCAACTATATCTACTTTATTGCAACGAAGTATATATTCATACATTTTGAACAATAATTGTTTGAGGTGTATTGTTTGAATTCAATTAATCGCTTAAATGCTTACACGTACAATGACGAATAATCATAATCAAAAGCTATAATTATATATTTAATCCAAAGCAAAACGTGCTTTAGTGAATTGCATGCGTAAGTGAATTAACAAATGTTCTCCTAACATAAAATTTCAGATTATACATTGAAATATTGTGCCAAATCTAATTTTATGGAACGGATTCCAATTAGTTATCAATCTCGTTATCAATATTATATAAATCGTAAGTTTTGTAATTAACGTATTTTAATTTTCATTTAATCATAACGCTTTTGTTAAAAGATCGTTTATTTCAAAAGTAAATATAATAATCACAAAATCTAGAAATACGCGGAAACAGCGAACGTAAAAAATACAATTATCTTATTGAAATTATATCAATATATTTTTTTGCCACATCTGATCATACTAATTATGTACATATATAGCATTCTGATCATGATAAAAATGCTATCTTAAGTTAACTTATCTGGCTATTATTCACCAAGCATATAATTCACGTAACGTAAAAAATTATATATTGCTTTAATCGCGTTTTTTTTTTTGAAAATTTACAATTCCCCATATTGCAGAATTGTAGTTGTTAATGCGACAATCTACATTATTACATTATATGTATTGATTACCGAAGTGTGTATAACTATGAGCTATCTTAATTAGGTATTTCGCGATTAGAGGATTCTACTGCATATTACGAACTTCGTCTGCGCCAACAAGATGCGGCGTGAATATTGATTTATGTTCAATTCGATTCGCCTTTCGATAGAACATGATAAATTGAGGTCGAGGAACACGAAGGCACGATCATACGTAAAGCAAATAAGACAGAAAATCTATACCATACGGTGTATATAATACGGAATATATAATTTCCTTTCTTTCTGATTACCACAAATAACAACTTTCCCGATTTCCTTTGAATGAAAAATGTTCTACCGTTGCAACATTTATTTATAATATAATATAGCACTTTGACTCGTTAAAGAATATTCATTGTTTTAGAAATATTTTTCGCCTAGTATCATTGCAAAAAAGTTTTATGATGATAAAAATCAAGTACATCTCTCCTTGTTAAAAATAAAACATAATTATCGGCATCGCCAATTTAATTTCGCAAGGAGGATGACCAAATGGTAGAACTGAATTAAAAGTCAATTAAGGGCAATCGAAAATATCATTGAAACATTATAAGTATATACATTAGTAAAAATTAAAAACAGCTGGCATTGTAAAGTCCGTTACACTCTACCCATCCAAGGCCAAAATCCGTGGATTTTTCTTTGTCAAAGAAAGTCGACAGTCAGGATCAGGTCGTTCCCGCGACTCGTCGTACCATTTGCCAAATTGAGAAAGCCTTTAGTAATCGAAAACGAACCTTGACACTCTTTTTCTACCAACGATCTTGTATTTTCGAGAGGCGCATACATCTCAACTCGAATGCTTTTTGCCGCGGTCGACGGTTTTACCGCATTGCCCGGCGGGGAGGTTTCTTAAAATAGATTCCAGTGTTAACTAGAGGTTAGTTCGAACACGTACGCACACATATACTTATCGAGTGGAACATACAATGCCATCGCGGGTTTCTCTAGACAAGATTTTACATTTTACTCTATGAAAGCTGGACATATATGTACGCGCATTTGTGCCTTCAGCTACAATCCGTTGCTGTTGCACCAAAAGCTACGTCCCTCTATTGTAATTTAAATAAAGAGTATTAATTAATTCAGCATTACTGAAATAATAAAGTAATATAGAATAATAAGCTGATTCTGACCAAAGAGGCAGGTAGAGAGAGAGAGAGAGAGAGAAAAGGAAAAAATCCATTTTGTATAATTTGATTTATAATTTAAAATTTTTATAATTTTGTAAAAAAAAATGAAAAAGGTATAGAATTCAATAAAAAAATATTTTCAACCGAAATATAGTATAGTATTTTTTAAATAAATGTCTAAAATTATATACGTTTAAAAGGTAATATCGAAAATGTAATTTAAATAAAGTCTCTTCGTATATAAATTTTTAATCGATATAATCGTGATTTTTATCACACTGTCTTGTCAGAGAACTTAAGACTCGTGTAAGCATAATATAATTTTAAAACGAATAATAATCTAGCATCCGCAGTTTGTTGCTAGATAATTACTGCTTCCAAGATATTAGTAGAATCCTGTGGATTTTTATCTCATCCTTTCTATCTTTTTTTTATTTTGCACACTTCCTCGCATTCCCTACCTTATCTCTGTTTCTATCTCTTCGCTTTTCCGTTTTGTGTATCGAGAGATAAAGGATTCTTCGCCTTGGTGGTCTTCTCTCCTCTATTGCTATTATCGCTTCTTTCATAGCTTTTCAAAAGAAAAGCATCCACCTTACGAAGGCGAATCGCGCGCAAGAAGAGCCTGATGTACCGCATCCGCTATTTTTACGTGTCTCTTCTGATGTCTTTCTTGACGCCTGGTTTATTTGCCTGTCACGTTGACGCGCAATTATTACGAACGCGCTACGTGATTTAATATGCGAGCGTACTTCGTCGCACTTTAGATCGACGCGATAAAATTTCCGACAATTTGTTTTTCTTCCGCCAAATGCGTATAGCGCACGGATGGATGCCATTGATGTAACATAGATATGCAGCGTGGCGGAAATTGCGTTATTTTCAACTGTTACTTGAAGAAATATAAAACGAGCTCTTGATAAAATTTATGCCATAGAAGTATTATATATCGCGATATTTTATAATTGTGATAAAAGTAATTTATCAATGTATTCATCAAAACTGTCAATAAGTAATAAATTTTATCTCGATTTATTTTCAGTGCGTCATTCTGAATGGCTCTCTATTTTGACATTTGGTTTAATTTGAACTAAATTATTTTATAAAAAAATAAATTTTTGTAAGACTAAATATAAGCAAAATGTCTATACGAATTTCTGGTTAGTGCATAAATAATATATTTATAAAGCGATAATTCGCTAATAATTAGTACTTATTAATAAAGTAAAAAAATTTGCAAAATTTATTTTAACTATTATTATGTTTCACTTTTATGTGATTTTTAATTTTCATTTTTAAGATAATTTTAAAAAAGTAACATAGAGTCAAAGAAAAAATATCTAAATATTAGGTGTAGTAAAAAGTCATCACGTATTTTTAAAAGACATTTATCAGTAAAAACCGCAATTACTTTCTTACCAACAATATAAATATATTTTGATAGAGTAAAGTTTCAGCTTTAAAAATCTCTTTTTTAAATTATATGATACGACAATTTTTAATGGAGTTATGAGCAATT
>NW_017305895.1:1212963-1216612 GCF_001594115.1 Trachymyrmex septentrionalis
GCAAAATTTATTTTAACTATTATTATGTTTCACTTTTATGTGATTTTTAATTTTCATTTTTAAGATAATTTTAAAAAAGTAACATAGAGTCAAAGAAAAAATATCTAAATATGTGTGTGTATAAATATTTACCCAATTATGCAATTTAAGACCTCAATTTTACACAAAAAAAATCAGTTTAATAATTATAGAAAGATTACAAAGCGTCAATCTATTAATCGTGGAATCATTTCATAGCTTTTGAGATTATTTTAAGAAATAAATTTTTATATGTCCAATGTTCTAAAACGTTTCAAACGTTGGGCAAGTAAAGATAATCGATCTAGCAATGACTGTTTAATGATCAATTGATTTTGTATGCCTTACGGAACGTGATAGGAATTGACGAAGTTACACGGACGCAGATTGCCTGCTATGCCCATCAGCTGTGGTTCCTAACAATTTCGATAATACAATTTGACCCCGAGGCATGTGAACAAATTTGATTTATGTCATGTGCGTAAAGTGTGAGAGTGCGATAACATTGCACTTTCGCTGCAGTCATGCCCGCGCGTTTAAATTTACGATATCGATATTTGTTAGTATGCCGCAAGAACGAGCAGCGTCGGCTTGCATGCCAATAGTGAAAATCCTCCGCTGATGTACAGTGCTTTCACACAACCGCGCGTATGCGAGAGAAAATATTTATTACTGTTCGTGATTTTGTACCGAAGCGCCGAGATATTTCGCGGTGAACTGAATATACTACATCATGACGACGAGAAAACGCATTATCAGTATTACTGTATCAAATGTCACGTCGAACGAGCTGTCGATACCAGCGGCGATCGACGTCACGCGTAATTGACCATTACATCTTTCTAACTTTCTCCCAAACGTCTATTTTCGAGATATATGTGTAATATATTACAGAAAAATTTACGATATATTTTGTAGAAAAATCTCGTTAGAATGTCTCTTACTTTAAAATGAAAAGCTATTGAACTTCACCAAATATTATCTTTAGTTAATAACTAATAAATAACATTAGATGATTTCAGTATATACAGCATATTCGATAAGGAACACAGTTCGTAAATAGATTGGTCTTAAGTAAAACGAGTTAAATAATTAAAACCTTGAAATTGCAAATATTCTTTTACTTACATTTCGAAACTTAGTTTTACAAAATTTCATATTTTAATATATTCTTGTAAGATTTCTTGGAAAATATATAAAGTATGCGTCGCGGTATCTATTGTATCGAATCGCTATACTACACAACGAAATGTCGCAGCGAATATTTCCATAATAATATGTATGCGCAGATAGTGAAAAACCACTTCACGCGGTATTACGACGTGCCGCGTTGTTGCTCCAATTCCAATTTTTCTTTGATAGCTTTCATGTATTCTTTATAGTAACATTACTTCTGCAATATATTTGTAACCTTCTTTTTTAAAATTTACAAAAAATATATATATATATGTTATTTCAAATTTTTAATAAAAAAAGAATAATACAGAAATTATGCGTTTCACGGGTTATCTCCGTGCCTAAATCCATTCTTAAAATGCTACGATATAGACATGGAGATAACCTACATATGTAATTTCTGTACAGAAAGTGTTCGTGGAAGTCTTAAGAGTATTAAAGAAGAATAATCCTTTGTTATAAACTCTCCGCAATCCTCCCGAACTAAAAATTCTGTATAAGAGAGAACAATTTTTTTACCCTCTGTTGTACATATATTTTTGGAAAGGGTATAAAAAATGATGAATTTTAATGAGACACACACACAAGCGCAAAATTTTAAAATAAATATTTATTTCTGTTAAAAAAATCAAAAAAGCCCTTTCTTTCATTTTTTATTTTATTTCAATTAACGATCGGTTTATTATGGTTCATAACAATTGTTTCTTAAAGATAATTATGATTTATTGTTGAAAATCTTTTTTTACTTCAGGTCTCAGTCTCTTAAGCCGAGATTCGATAATAGTATATACCACTTCTTCGCGTTCACTTGAAGACACACGCTGTGCTGTCTCAATGACAATTTTAATGTGATCGTAATAAACCGATCGTTATTTGAAATAAAATAAAAAAATGAAAAAATATTTTTTTTACAGAAATAGATATTTATTTTAAAATTTTCGCTTGTTAAAAAATTCATTTTTTATGTCCTTTCCAAAAATACAAGTATATACAAGAGATAAAAAATCGCTACATCCTATGCTATATAATTAAAAAAAGACGAAGTAACTTCTATGAAAATTCGTGAACTCTATCCAGAGTATACGGTATAGTATAACTTGTGTTTATTACAGAGAGAAAAGATAGAGAAAAGAGAACACTTATGTAATGTACAATTTGTTACAGGGAGGGCGAGGGCGGCGGTGGCGGCGGCGGCGGCGGTGGCGGTCGTTCTGTGACCGGCTCCGGTGGCGGTGGTGGAGGCGGCGGCGGTCGTCGGGCACCAAGCCTACGGCTGGTGAACGGAAGAGCGACCACGGGAGTGAGTTTGCACACCAGCAGCACCGAATCCGTGCGCTCTCCCCATCACCAGCAAGTCGGCAACAACAACTGCCACGCCGGTAACAACCCCGCCGCGAACAATCATCCACGGCTCAACAAAGATGACAGCATCAAGATCAGCATCGAGAACACCAACACATGCACGGACAGTCTCGTCACTGCTTTAGACGACGAGACCCTGCTCATCACCGATTTCCTGGGCGACACAGGTAAGCGTCGCTGGATCAATAATGAGAGAGAGAGAGAGAGAGAGAGAGAGAGAGAGAGAGAGAGAGAGAGATCTACTCTTTGATCAAATATTCGTAAATACAGTAATTCTGATTGTCTCTTGAGCACACTGGAAAATGTTGAAATAAGTTTTTGTAAATACGCGTTGAGAATATTTATTTATGTTACCACCATACATTGTTAACAAATTCATACATGATTGCTCGCAATTAAAATTTGCGAATTACTTCAATTGATTAAACAATTAATTTTCATAAAATGTAAATATGACAATCATTTCAAAGTTAGGTAATTCAATTAATTACGGTGATATAGATTGTAACTTTCATGTAGCGTGACAGAATGCAATAATACTGCATTTCACGAAATCCTAAGAGAATCCACATTTAAATACGATATTCAATGCAAACGTATTTGTCTATATTGTTCTTCTGTATTTTTTGTAAAAGTCTTGATAAAAATGTCATCATTCGTTATTTATCACCAATCGACAAACATCGATGTCGTACAAATGTTATATTTAAATAAACAATCGATTTATTTGACATATGCAGAAATATTTCATGAAGATTTGCGTAAAATGCGATACGTAAGCACGATCGTTATAAATTCCAATTGAGCTTATGATCTTTACAAACTTCTCGGAGGAATATAAAAAATACGAGTAAAAATTACGACTTTAATGAGATCCGCCGTAATAAAGTGATACAATTCTAACGATGAGGATGAATCGTGCGATTGCATTGCCTTTACCGTACCGTAATATCGAGCGTTACTCTTTACTAAGATATATTTTATTTCTTTTAGAACTTTTTATTTTATTTAGTAGTTTATGCGACTTATGTTTATTCAAATTTACCGCGATTGACGGACTTAGGTGCCGCTAGTGTTGTAGCCATACTTTTGT
>NW_017305895.1:1216712-1219087 GCF_001594115.1 Trachymyrmex septentrionalis
ATGCGACTTATGTTTATTCAAATTTATCGCGATTGACGGACTTAGGTGCCGCTAGTGTTGTAGCCATACTTTTGTTTTAAAAACTGTTGAAAAGATAGTGAGTACTAGTTCAGTTAAAAACAGCGAATAGATCAGACGTAAGGTTAATAAAGATCAATTCGTACACAACTCTAAAAAAATTCTGAAATATGTATAAAGTCTGCTGCAATTTAAAGGGAAAAGTAAAATTTAACATAAGTACGTGATAAACATCGGTTTTCTCTCGTGAAACATATCTGTAATGTCCACGTTATGTTAATCACTGCTCATGATACGAAAGTGACTGGACATGAAATTGTAGATTAAATTTTCAATTATTCGCGATCGTCAGTATATTTATTCTTTACCTGTATCGCGTACTTCAATGAAGTACTAAATCGAATCAAAATGCTCATAAATGTCAAATTAAATTTCTCGCAGATGTACACGAGTGCAATTGTCACAGTGTGGTGTTTGCGGTGAAATGTCATAAATCATTGATAGGATCTGTGACACGTGCTTATACATGTGTAATATATGTGTAACGAGTGTGTCCATCAAGTACAATGTGAAAATGTGAGCAATACGATGCGTTTACTGACGAAATGTACACGATGTAACTAATGACGATTAAAAAAAGAGCGCATTGTTTTATAGAGAAATAATTAAAATAAGAAACAAGATTACTATACAAATAATATTGAAGCGAAAATTAATAGTGCAATATGTTAAACGCGATTCTGAAAGAAAGAGGAAAAAAGAAAATAGAAATATTGCAGAACAGCTCTTCGTAAGTGTATAATGCAACACGATATGTTTCATGAGGAATGATGCTCAAAGTTGTTTCGGGATAAGATTGTTTAAAATAGGAAAACATATTATTGAACAACAGATAATATTACTAGATGAAATTTTTAACAATGTTTACACGACTTTATGAATACAAATTCAACATTGTGTCATCAAAGAACATAATCCTTTATAAGCATCTCGTTTTTCAGATTTGAATGCATCGTATAATATGTACCGCGTACAAACGCAGTAGATCTTTCGTGAAAATTGGAAATATCATATGATGATATACTGGAATATAATAAACATCTGACATTTCGCGCAAATATAGCCGCTTTCTGAACCCAAGTGCATTCATTAAAATATAAACCTCAATCAATTTGCAGTTTCCCCTGACGATATTTTCTTATGTAAATAACTTCATCGAAAAGTACGTAAGTAAAAAGATATGATTTTAATCTATAATTTCGAATTCCATGTCACAGCACAAATTTAAGTTATTAAATCATTCCAAACTCGAACTTTTACAACACAAAATACTTTACAAAATTTGTAAATATGACTAATAATCTGAATATTTTTAATAAAAACTACAATGATAAGTTATATATAAAGTTTTTTCTCTAAATAAGAATAATAAATAAAGTGTTTCTAAAATGTCAAATCACATAAAAATATTTTAGAAACATAATGGTGAGTGTGTGTATATATATATATATGTGTGTGTGTGTGTGTGTGTGTGTATTACTTTAATAAATAATTTAAATTAGCGTGATATTTATATTCCCAGAATTTTCAAAAAGATTAAAATTTTCTGTTTTTATGTGACATTTTGTGTAAATAAATAAGTATTCTAGGAACATATTTCCATCGATCAAACATTTTAAAAAGTTCATACAAATATGGGTATAAAAATGCTTTATTTTTTAGATAGAAGCAGTTTCACTATTTAATACACTGAGAAAAAAAGTTACTGTTTCAAAAAAATATTAGTTGATTCAACTAAATGTAGCGGTCACGGACTGTCAAGCAAATATTTGTTAATTCAAATAAATAACATGTTGTAATAAATTACAAGATTTTGTTAATCTAAATATATAAATATTTGAATTAAATAATCATTACGAATTAAACGTATTTAGTCAAGTTAACAACTTTTTTTTCTAAGTGCAATAGCAAACAATTAATGAAACAAATAATAAATATTTAAACATTTTTTTCATTGAACAACATTTAAACATTTTTTATAAAAATTATTCAAAATAATCTTCTCCAAATGATTTTATTTATATTATTGCCAATTATAAATAAAAAAAATAGAAAAAATCTTTAATCATTCTAAAAGTAAGCGTTTTTGTATGTGTTGTTGTAAGTGTTTAATGTTGAAAATGTGTATTATGTGATCCATTAATTATTTGATACTGTTAAATAGAATTCCTCCTGTCTCAAAAACTAAGTGTTCTATATTATAAACCCATGTTCACATAAATTATTGTTTATGTTTGGTTGATAGGAATATGTCTCTAGAATATTTGACACTTATTCATTTACATCTTATAGATATA
>NW_017305895.1:1219187-1231234 GCF_001594115.1 Trachymyrmex septentrionalis
GATTTTAAAGTAATATAATATACATATCCTGATAAAAATACATTTCTAAAATAATATAAAGTGTTATAACATTTTTCGTTACAATATTTTTCTTTTTTTCTTTCTTTTTTTATTAATCATAGTTAAAACATAGCTAGGCTTTTCTGTTCGTCCGTTTCAAATATCATACGGTATATGACGAGCGCAATAAATTGCGATATTGGATCTCTTACGCCACTGCGATACGTATCGGCAGGAATCATGGTAGAGCGTTCGGGGATTAGCGTATACTAACATATGGAAAAAAAAAACCGGTACATATGTACTCGTTCGTCCGGCTAAAACCGGTCAGTGGATACGCGTCTCTTCTCGTGTTGCTTCTTCGCGTCCTTGTTCCGTTACTTAAGCGAATCTTGCGCGGTATCTGCCTTTAGACCGGGTCAACGCGATACTCTGTTTCATCTCGTTCTCGTCCGCGAACTTGCCATGACGGTGCACGTCGAAGATGGAGAAGGATCCGATTTAGTGGCGCAGGAGATGCCGCTCATGCAGCAAGATGTCGTGCCGTCGCGAAACGGTTTGAAATCGAACAATACTGGTTCCTGGTCAAGATCGTACGAGGAATTTATCTCAACTTGGACATTATGGGATGTTCGTAAATCGCGTAAATCCGGTGAGTGTTGACAAACCGTAACGGTTACGCGATTGTCAATAGTCATCGTCTTCGTCAGTACTTATTTCAACAAAGAGACACAAAAACGACGAATGTATTCCTTCATTAAATCGCTTCTACTGTTTTTTAAACCAAGACTTTTACAAAAAAATTATTAAAAACTTAAATTTACAAAGTTTACATAAAAATGATTTAAATAATTAATAAAAACATATGTAGCAACACGTGCGCGCGGCGTCGCCCTCAGATATATTTTTCTTATCGAAAGAATAACAAACAATTAATATACGTATATTATGTGTTCTAATGTTCGTTAAATGTTTACAAGTTAAAATAATTAGACCGTCCATGTGAGCGTCACAGACATCCTTTTCACTCATTCAACGGAACTGCATATTGTTAACATATGCACACATCTTTCTTCTAGCTTTTCGAAATATGAAACTTTGTCGTACCAGACATGCGAGTAATATACCTATGCCATTCAGGATTCTGTAAGCCAAGCAACGATCTGAGGAGTCAGTCTCTTTTTACTCGTCGACGCGAATGCACCACGCTTTCGACTTCTGTCTAACAAAATAAAGTACCAGTGTTAGCACCAACCGAGTCGCCGTTATTACCGGACCACTCCTTACCCACACATAAATACTATGATTAATCTTAAATCATAATATTCATATTTTTATGAATTAGTAGATATACGAAATATCTGTAAACGTAATAAATACGTGTATAAAGTAATTATTTATATGTAGAAATATTTCATTTATTATCTACATGAGTGATTCACAATTACAAAATTAAAATGAGATATTCATATTAGAATTATTTAAAATTATCATACGTAAAATTTGGAAACTTATATGTACATACATTATTGATGCATGCATAAAAGTGATACTTGAGTTCTCAAAAAAGAACTTTTTTAAAAAGTTCTTTATTTAAAAAAAAGTAATTATATCACAAAAAATATGAATAAAAGATGTAATAACAAAATAAAGATATAAAATGATATGGAATTCCTGAATGTGTGTGTGTGTGTGTGTGTTTTGTGTGTCGCGACACATTAGTTTTGACAATTGTCTGATAAGTTTGAACTTATCAAACAACAATTAACGTTTTTAAAATAAATTTAACTTATCCTGATCATACAAATTTTACAAAGTTCCATGAAATTTGCACACAGCAAATTTCGCGAGATAGTTCACGAGCCATAAAGATATTTCAGGTTAACGACATTAAGTCATACATGTCGGCGCTATCGTGGCGTGAGTTTACAAGTTCGGTGCTTGTGAACAGTTCGCGATTTGTGTTTTATGTGACCGCTATCATGCGACTCGGCTCGAATTTATCGGACAGACGTGAGATTTTACGGGCGTTATCGGTGACAATAAAAGTCACAGAATAATGAACGTTTGTGTCATCGTCGGACTGAGCTGACATGACCATGTTGCAGGCAACGAGATGAATTACAAGGGCAGCGGGAAGGTCCACTTCGGGGTGGACGACGTGTCCCTCTATGGGACGCCGAAGGAGGAGCCGGGCCCGGGCCTCCCGGGCCAGGAGGTCAAGCAGAGCTTCCTGAAGAATCAGCTTCAGGCCCTGTTTCAGCCGACGGACAACAAGTTGGCCATGAAGCTCTTCGGCAGCAAGAAGGCGCTTATGAAGGAACGGATCAGACAAAAAGCCGCAGGTCACTGGGTCATCCATCCTTGCTCCAGTTTTCGGTATGTCCTTCGAATATCTAACTGATCTTATTCAACAGGCCGCATCAATATTTTGCGCTATCACATTTCGTTCCGGCTGAAAAGTACGTTCTGCCAAGAAATACCGGCCTCAGACGCAGCCTAATATCTAAGTCTGCTCGAATAAACTCGCGTACGATACATCGATCCCGCGTTCTCCATAAAAAGGAACAAAATTCTGCATACACTTGTCCCTTATAAAGTTGACATAAGGTTTGCGCTTAGAGATAACTAGATATATTGTTTTATTAAAAGCGTTATTTATATCTGTCACGATGATATCAGGGCGATGATTCGTGTTATTTTATAATAATTAGATACGATATAATACAAATTCATTCCTACAATATTATAATCTTCATTCTTTTTTGTAAAAATAAAAGATGTAAAAATTTATTTTCTCTAACACTTCGTAACTTACATCAATCATGAAATGTTCTTTACGAGACTGATTACCTTCCAGGCATTTTAAAAGGAAATGGTTAAAAATGAAAAATTACTTCTCTTTGCAAGACTTACTTTTAAATTAATGTAAAAAATTATCCGATTGTGTCAGTCAAGTTTTACGATTAGTTTTAAAAAATACGATTTTTAATTCTAATTTAAATCACTATCCTTAGATGTAGAGTGATTTTATAAAGAATATTATTCGAACATGAATATATCACGTATATGCCGTATACTAGTGAAAGTAATAAATGACAAAAGTCGCTAAGCGAGCGAGCGTAAATCAACGACTCGTGCCGGCTTACTCGCAATCCGAAACTTTTCGGCTTGACTACGATCCCGGATACGAGAAACTAGCGCCTTTGTGCCGCAGTAAAATATCTGCCGTATCCGGATTGTTCATCGTGTAGGCTTTCCGAGCTGTCCGAATGAGGCGCATGTCTCCGATCTTGAGGACCAAAAAAGAATGCGTTTGATCTACGGGCTAACATGCGTTACTTGCAACTTCAATCGATCTGGGTCGCGCGGAATATTCAATGGCTTTACAAGAGTCACGGATTTAGTTATGTATATGCTCGTGTATGTACAGTTGAGCAGTCGACCTCGCCTAGCCACGAAATAACATAGCATTGAGACTTTACGGCCTCAGGAAGAAGCCTCCGTCAGGCCTTTCGCTTCCTTCCGGAGTCGCTTTATCGATGGCAAGCCACAATCCGTCGCTGAAGTCAGGACGCGTACTATCGACTTCTCGTAGAGAAGGTTGACATCCTCGTCGAGCCATTTACGGACAAATGCATCGATTAGAATGACAATAAGCGTTCAAGAATGCTTGCTCTACCAAACGATAATGGATAGGCGATCTTCAATTAATGGTAATTTCTTGCAGAATTAACCATTAATCATCATTAGTCGAAAAAAAAAGGATTATAAGAGTATGAAGTGTATTTGAAGGATTTGTATTAGTAAAATCCTAAATATACCTAAATAATATGGAATTCATAATATAAAATCGAGAATAGAAAGTATACTAAAAGTTCGAAAAAGAACTCCGCACTAATTATGTTATGAAAAATTGGTTCGCCGATAAAATGAATTAGTTTTCACATATAATGTGACTTATATAATGTGATGAACAAGAGACACAAGGTTCAATAATAGGTAATTTTTTAGCTGAGTGGTGCATCAAAGGTATAAAAGTTGTGCTCACAGAGCACTTTTAATAATTCAAAAACTATCTATTACTGAGTTTATGACAGCGGAATTTAATTTTCCATGTATAGTGATTAATATGTACGGTTTTTTATTCTCGATCCATTTAAAACAATTTACAAGTATTTAATGCTTAAAAATTAATAGAATATAGCTTTTTCTCAGATTTGCACAATTTAGCTTTTGATAATTTACCGAAGAATTGTTGTTATAGTTCAATTTTTTTCCTATTCAATGTGTTTCTATTACTTGTGCGAATTTTTTTTTTTTCATTTTCGATGCGAAAAAACTGTTTTGCGTGGCGGAAGAAATCAACGGAACAAATTCGCGCGGCTGAAAACGAGCGAATGGTGCCTCGTTACAATATCAAATTGCCAATATTAACTGTGCATGGCGCAGCGTGCACAGTTCCATAACGCGCGAAACACTATACTCGGCCACGACTCTGCAGCAGTGACGGCGGCGGCGTTTGTCATTCCAATTGGTTGAAATTGCCCGGCGCTTCCGTTCGGAATCTTGGCTAATTACCGGCAGCGTGGAGGATTCTCCGTAGCCTTCTCTACGATTCCACTAAAACGCGAGACTCTCGTGGGCATTGAAACTTTAATTCGTTCCTCCGTTAATGGTTGCGATATCTTCCGGCAGAATGAACGTAACCAACGGTCGTTCTTTACGCGACATGTAACGCTAATATTCAACTGCTAAATTATACAAATGAGCGTCAATAGTGCTCCATTTTCCAATCGTTATTATATAGATCAAATATCCATATAATAAAAGTCATATAAGCTCTCGCGTCTGATATGTTTTATTTGAATAACGTGACATAGCGAGGGACGTGCCCTCGAATTAATGGATATATTATTTAAACACGTGCAAGTATCGTCCAATCTTTTTTCTCTTCAGGGAATAACGATAATAATTTCAATAGGTTCATATTGTATTAATATTATACAGTGCATGTGCTTTTATTTATTTCACTTTATTTTATGTGTATAAGTTATTTCTTTTCCAAACAGTCTCACGAAAAAAATATTAGTCTTTTTAATCAAAAATTCTTCAAATCTTCTTAAACATCTTTTCAATATCCAGCTTTATTTTTCCAATACTTTTCCATTGTTTGTAACTTTTTTATTAATAAACATATGTACATACATTTTCTTGGTACTATTATTTTTTAATATCTGGCGTTTTGATTGAAAGACATTTTTTTACAATATGTTTATTTTTATTAAAGTTATAAGCAATTGAATTGAGTGATATGATTGGGTCATACCCACAATGTGTTGTTCCCGTAGGGTTTGGCATTTAATATACTAAAAAAAAAAAATAAAAAAGTAAATACCACCGAAATATTCGCAAACATTACGGAATTACAGATACACCGAAAATCAGAGCGGTATCGCGGTTTTGAGAGGACACGTGCGTAAATGAATGTGCTCTTTGATCTATTGACCAAAATATAAATGATAGCCGAAATACCCGATAACACGTGTCGTATAGTTGGCTGGTAATGTCGCTCCGTCAGCAGTTCATTATCCGAACATCCCGAACATGCATAGCTCTATAGGAGATATCATGTTAATGGAGATTCATCCTGAGCAATTAACAGAGGATCCTAAACACGACATCGATGCTCGAGTTTCGATACGATAGTTGATTTTCAGCACCTAATATTTAAATCGCTTAAGCAAATTCTAGACTAAAGACGATGTGATGATAACAATTTGTAAGATCATTACACTCTTAAATCAAGAATACTACGTAAAAGTGAACTAAATGATAGCAAGAATATAAATAAATGCCAAAATTACCGAATACATCCAAATTATTCAAATAGTTCCGAAAGTATATATGTATAGATAGCGAGACCGTGTCTTCCGGATAGTCTCACTGAATTTCAGCTGAAGCGAAACTTTATTGGAAGCTTAGTACCGGAGATACTCTGTGCGGAATATTAAAAATTTACGATGCACAATGCTGACAATATCATTTCCTTCGTTTTAATATGCGGCCACTAAATCGCTGTCCTTCGCTTAAATACGTTGCATGAATTCGTAATTCGCCGAGTTCAATTCGCCTCGCGCGGTACGTGGCATTCATGATGACACCATGCATACGACAATATCTCGCGAAAACGTTGTAGAATTCGAAAATATAAGAGAAAATATTTTTACGCGTACAGTCTGAAAAAAAGAGGAGGAAACTCTTATTTTTCTATAGGCCGCAGGAAATAAAATGATTTTGCCATAAAAGTTTCTCTCATCATGTTTGCGGTTGCACATATTTGTCTGTTCTACGTCGGTTGGAATTGCCGCGTTGAACATAATTTGACAGGATTCGGTCGCGAGAACACGCTCTCTTTCACCTAAAGGGAAAGACTTATAAATGTGAGACGTCATAAAAGCGAACATAAACCACGCTACTTAACTCCGGACAGTACATTAAATACGTTCTTTTTTCCTCGTTTCGTGTTAAATTGTATAAAAAGTTGTATCTCCGGTGAAAACGACTTTCTTCGTGCTTGATTTACCATTGATAATGTTAAGATATATAGACTGAGCTCTCGAGCGAATGATTTATCGCGCCATCGGAATATTCGGCCGTTTCACATTTAACGGTTCCTGCTTTCGGATTCGTGAGAGAAAATATTATACTTGCGGTTTCCTGGTACTGTAAAATTTCCCTTGTAACTTTTAGCACGCGCTCAGACCTCTTTTTACGTTATTTTATGTATCAGTAAAGTATTTCGCTGTGTACATATTTATCTGAATCTAATCATATATTTCTTTAAAAATAATAAAATAAAAAAACGCACTTAAACGATAATTGCTGCTCTTCGAAGTTGTCAGCAGATAAGTCTGTCTTTCGACATTGCGGAGCTAAATGCCAGGTTTAAACAAAGGCATCAGAAAATATAATAAAACCCGAATTATTTCTTTTATGTTTCGAAGTGAAATGCATTTACTTATGCACTGCAACGTCGTAAAAGAAAGAAGATAACATTTTCGATGTCTGAATAATCAAAAGTAACGGTAAAAATCCTTAGTGCAGCTCGCATTCGTAACGTGTTCTACGCAGTTTCGCTTTGACGTAAAAGAAAATAATTGCACTGGCCTGAGAAGTAACGTATTTACAGTGACAACGATTATTATTATCTAAATAATTATCGTATCATTATGGTGCACATTGGCTAACGTATAATCACCTATTGCTGCGCAATGATCCATTCTAGGCCATGTTCCGACATATACATTGTCAGTACTGAAATTCTATAGTATACGTAACACGAAGATATTTTCGGTGCAGAGTGTATACGGCGGTGTGTATACAGAACACTGTTCTAGTCTATTGTTTCCATTAACGTGAATTCGAGAATAATTAGAGATTAAAACCGCATCATGAATGATCAGCAGCATCATGTTTTAACGTAAAAAAAGTCACTATAAAATATAAGATGATTACGTATAAATCATATTTGAATAACTATAAGCTTTAGGAACCCGATAAAAGAAATATGAAATAATGATTAACTGAAATATGAAATAATATGAATAAATAAAAATATGACTAACTGAAACGAATTATATTTTCAATGATTCACTTAAAGATTTCAATTTTATAACAGATAGGTAAATCAGACTTGAAATTTAGTGGTGATTACGTCTGCATATAAGCGTACATCACGGTAACGTATTTCAAGAAGCTGTAAAATTATGTATTCGAATAAGAGTACGCGGAACTGTGTCATAGTAAGGTTATATACGTATATGTAGCGTATATTGACATCGAGGATAATTTATACATGAAGCAAATAAGGAATCGCTGACACTACCGTCAAACTTCGAAGTCGCTTTTAAACTTCGACCTCGTCAGAACTCGAGTCGGGCTGCGTCATATATTAATAAGATAAATAGAATTTTATGATAGCGCGTGATTATATAGGCACAATTATATAGTCCGTAAACAAAACGGCCAAATGGGATAATGACGTAACGGACGAAAAATCGTACTCTAAATATGAATAAGCATGTACGACCAATTATAATTTATATAACGTAATAAACGGGACTTGCGACGCGCTTGTTATGTACGTAAATAATTACGTTATAATATGAACCGCGAAGACGATAAACTAACAAGGAAATTCATATTTCACATTTGCCTCGGTGGATTGTTTAGGAGATCCACGAAACGGATTATTGTGTGCCAGTTGAATTAAGAAACGAAGAGGAAACTTTCAACGAAGCGCGAGATATCTACCGCGAGCTGCGGTCGCGTATTCGCAGAATAGCGAATTATTCATGGTTAAAGAGATTAAGACTGGCGAAAGCGGCCCCGTGAACGTCCTAGAAATTAACGGTACAAAAACTGGGTGATGAAAGCGGTTCTCGAAGGGACAAAGAGAGAAGCCGGGGAAACAGGATAAATCGGTCCGGCTTGAGCCAGTTACAACCATGTTTCTACATGTATATCGCCGCTAGTCCAGCGCCAGTTGTAAGAATGATCTCAGAATAATCATCCGATTAAGCCGGAGACTACGGTGTCATTGATGGCGCGTTGCTCGATCACGTGTGTGGCTAGCTACATTAGAGCCTGATAATCTTTGTTCGAGAATACACCGAGAGAAAGTATTCGATATTTGTGACTATAATTGTATGGTAAAATAATTATGGTCAGACGTTCCATTTTTACAGTTATTACTGCTATAAAGTTAATAGTAATAAATTAATCTAGTAAAAAACTTAATAGCTTTGGGAATTAACGCTGTAGAAGGTACGCGATAAATATCAATGTTAATATTATGCCATATATCTTTTAATTAAAACCAATAATTACAAAAAATATGTTTAATAATTAATCGTTCATAAACATGTTTCAGCTAATCTTTTAGCCATCTTCAGTGCATCCTACATTCGATGAGATGCTAGATATATTCAATGTACACTTTATTCGTTGTGTGTTTATATCAGTAATGTTTCTCTCTGAGACGGTCAGTTCTTTTAATAGTAATAATTTTTATACAGTTCTATATACAATACAAAAGAATGTACTTATATAGTTGGTATCGAAAATGCTATAATTTATATTTTCGGTGCCAACTATATATTATTTTTAGTATAGAGGTATATAAACATAATCATCATTAAATATTATTATTATTACTAAACATTATAGTAGTAATAATTATGAAATGAAGCTTCTAAACTAATTATTTTATCATGTAATAATTATAGTCACAAAAGTACTTTTCTTTCAATGTAATATATAATATTTATTATATTGAGTTCAAATTTGATTAAAATTTCATTAATATCACAAAGTCGTAAATAAACTAATTAAGCAAATATGATAAAACAAATATATTTTTAGACTCATATAATAACATATTAAATGAAGAAAAAAGGTCGATACCCCTGAACTAAAAATTTATTTTTATGTAAAAATTAAAATAAGAGGAACAATTTTTAATGATCTTGATCTTCATAAATATTATGCTGATCATAATCTTGAACAACATTCAAAAGATTTTAGCGGTTGATCCGTCATCTTGGATAATGCTGACGCCGATAGTACTGTAACTTTCAAGCCTCATAACTCGAAAAGTACTTAAAAAAATATTTCGTTAATGTTTTGAAGAGTTCTCAAGATAAGCTACGAGAATATGTAATGAAAAATGGGGGTTCCCATTTTAAAAAATCGATGTGACGTTGAACCGACTTTGGCGACGCCATCCAAGGTCAAATTGATAATATCAATAGTAGATCTTTTTACACCCTACAACTTTTGTCTGAAACATTTTTCTATAAAACTTATACTTTTTAAGTTATTCAGACATATCAATCTTTTTTCTCCACAAGAAAAACAGAAAAGATTTTTATAGGAAAAGATTTTCACATATTTTATACATGGATATATATTCTTTCTTTTACTTTTTCATTTTTTGTATTTCCAAAAGAAAGTAGCATAATAAATTCATTGTTTTATCAAACTCTAAACATATATAGGTATATCCAATTATTATCGAGCAACCGTACGGATAAACTTGTAGGCATCAAAATTCATAGCGAGGAATAATATTGTGTCGCTCTCAATTGAGCATGCATGCACGCCGACCAGTAATTCCCCCTAGACTCCTCCGGTCGATCAAACAATGACAATCGATGGGTTGTCCTTAGTATTCTATCAAGTATCGTGATGCCAGAAACACACTATATATCCAATCAGTGTTTAATCAAACACAATTCAAGTAAATATTCACTCCAAATAAAATATACCCATATTTTACGTACAATAAAATTCTACAAATTTACATTTTACTGTGATATTAAACAATATTTAAAAAAAATTTTTTTGTATATGAAATGAACAGTTTTACTGAAATATTTAAATATTTAGCTAGATACAGATTTGGAAATCATTTTGTAAACTATCAAAATAATAATATAGGACGCTCAAACTGCTTGTTAGAATGAAGATGTTAGAAAAATTTTTCTATAAAACTTATGCTTTTTGAGTTATTCAGACATGCCGATCTTTTTTCCCCATCCTACAAAAAAAAACAGAAAAGATTTTTTATAGGAAAAGATTTTCAAATATTTTTATACATAGATATACATATTCTTTCTTTTATTTTTTAATTTTCTGTATTTGCAAAAGGAAGTAGCATAATAAATAAAAAAACCTTACTCATCATGCTTGAATTTGCTACGTAATTATTTTGGTAATCCAGTAAAATTATTTTCAGATCTGTCTAAATTTTTAGAGATTTAAATTTAGAGATTTTAGCAAAATTGTTCTTTCCATATACAATTTATTATTCGTCTTTCGCAAAAAACAGCAATTTGCGAAAGAAATAATAAAACTTTCAGAAAAAAAAATTACAATCAGCTTGTAATAATCTTGCGCAAGAATTATTTCTATATTCTAATTATGCATCGCGTACTGTCTCCATTTTCTGAAACACGTTATCTAACGAAAAACCAACAGATAATGGATTAAGAGAGCTAGATATAAGCCATTCTAGTTACACGTGCGAATCTCACACGGATATTCGATATTTCTCCGCCAGTATAAGCTTCTTCAGCTGACAGTAAAATGTTATACGCGTACGTAATTCTTTACTTGTTAAAACGCTCATAAAAGTGAAATACAACTTTATCCGCCTGCTCCACATTTGCTGATGGCTCTTCCTGCAAAACAACCTCCCCCCTTCCCCTCCCCCTCCGCATTTATCATCCGTTGCACTTGCAAAAATACGCGGCCATTTGTGCGGTCGAAGCATATAAATTTACGCTATGAAAATCGGCGTTTCCAGCGATGATTGTTATAAACATTATCAGCTTTGTCGTGCCGCGTTATTATTACAGCTGTGGTATACGCAGAATTTCATATACTTAATGTACTACATATGGCTGTAGGAAAAAACCAATATAAAGTGGAAGAATACAACCGTTTTTGTTGCTTTCAATAAAGATTCCATTTATACCGATCATGAATTATCAGTATAATTGATCACATATCATTTTATTCTATACATATACACTCGATTCATAATTAAACGCTCAATTAATTACTATATTTTAATTATAAATCAAAATATTCATAAATATTCCTAGACTGTTAAGTTCATCATTATCGAATTTTTATTTCACGATTCATTAAAAAATAGATTATTAATTAGTGTCTACAACTCAATTTTAAGAAATTGATTAAGCTATTGATTATAATGCAACCAATAATGCAATTATTGGAGAAAAGGTTTGAAGAATGTATGAGTCAGAACATTACTAAAAGCATAAAAATTTCATAAATTGTTTTATTACGTATGCTATGTAAAATTTGACCACAATTCTCTTATAAAAGGTTATTTAATTTTTTTATTTAACTGTTACATAAAAATCATGTTTTATAGAAAAGTAGCATAGAAAAGTAGCATTAAATTAATACAAAATATTAATAACGAATAAAATTGAATTTTATATATATATTTT
>NW_017305895.1:1231334-1232754 GCF_001594115.1 Trachymyrmex septentrionalis
TTACTCAATAGTTTAAAAGATATTTATCTAAAATTGTAAGAAAACATGGTAATTGCGTTACGTAAACCACTAAAAAAGGCTAAATAATTTGTTTTATCTTTTTTTGCAGTTGTTTTTTTGCAGTTTAATTTTGGAGGACATATTTATGACAAAATTTTTTTTCTAATATTATTTAACATTATAAGGATAAAGCGGAATTTTTTCGTTAATTTTTCGCGATAAGGTTTATGTTTCTGAATTAAATATTTAAAGATTGTGCTCTCTCGTGCTGCCAAGGAGCAAACATGATTGTATAATGAATAGTTGTAAGCACATCACTACAAAAAGATATTGTTTGCCATTGAAAATTTTCATATTATTTTAAATTGAAATTAAGTCGAAATAGGCCCGTCTTACCTTAGTTCTTTTTAGCTGATTTTTTGGTTAACTTTTTCGCTGATATTTTTATCAAATATCAAATGTTGCACCAAACAGCCAAAACAATCTTAAATATATACGACAAAGAATCTCAACGTAATATGATACAAAAGATTTATTTATTTGTACAGTTTCTGCGTTTTTCCTATGTCGCGACTCTATCTTATCATTATTATGTCTTTCTAGGTCGGTGCACGAAAGCCAGCTGATGATTATTCGATTAAGCGCCTGATAGCACAAAAGTAGAGGTCGAGGTCCTGCTTCAAATCTCGTTTCTGCTTCGCACACCGCAAACCGCATTGTACATCTTAAATAATTTTATCGCTCGCCTTTAATTACTTCGGATCGTTTCCAGTATCTATTCTAGTACACTCATAAATTTTTCAAACCAAGCATTTCTTCTTTTACGTAACCTGCATAAGCATAATTAGCAGAAAAATTCTATCAAAGTTTTAGTCGTACCAAATCTTTCAAAAGTCTTATTAATTATTAAATTGACTGTAGTAAAAACTTTATTTACGTCGTGAGAAGTGTGCAACGATTGATTTTATACCGCCTACAGAATTTTTAGTAATCTCATTTTATTTGAAATAATGGGAGAAACTAATTATTACAATAATTATCCGCACAATACATAATTAATACATATATTAGAAAAACTGTTGAACTTAACCAAAATGGATTGGAATGTTTTTCTACCTTTCTGATATCGTATCTCAATTCGATACCTTAATTTATATTCAATTATTCTACGAAAACATGTCATTTCCATTATCAGAATCACCACCGCCGAAATTAATCGTTTAGGATCTATTGAAATCTCGATTCCCGTCCAAACCAAAACATTTACGCCAAAATCTTCTATTCCTTCACTCGTTATTAGCTCGTGGCGCAAACGGCGTTATTAATCTCATGTCGTTTCTACATCGTGAAGACGAGGCAATGCATATGTGTGTGTGTGTGTGTGTGTGTGTGTGTGTGTGTGTGTGTGTGTGTGTGTGTG
>NW_017305895.1:1232828-1234223 GCF_001594115.1 Trachymyrmex septentrionalis
TACATATCGTATGTAACGCGCATGGTTCATAACTGTGCATTCCCTCGGGTCAATTAAGATCTCGTGGCTATTCTATCATCCCCGACTCCAGAGCAGCAAACGTTGAACAATTCAGCATGGACGTTGACTGTCTACACGGAAAGGACAGTTTTGCTGAAGTTTGTTCTAAAAATTTAGCTATTATAAATATACCTAGATCTTACCTCTGAAAATAATTTGGTTGGATCATCAAAATAATTATGTAAGACGCTCAAACTCGTTGCTAGAATGTCAAAACATTTTGCAGCATTACTCATCACGCTTGAGATTCTTATGTAATTATTTTGATGTGGTCCAACAAAATTATTTTCAGATAACTAAATTTTTTTAATTTCAATAAAATCATTCTTCCCGAGTATTTTCGTCGCTCGAGACAGCCGCGCCTTTCTCGCAAAAAATCTCGGACTAATTAATTTGTCTATTTATTTGTTGCTTCATAGAGGAAAGCATCAATTAATTTCGGCGGTGTGAATTTTTGCATCAACATCGACTGATCCGCGATTGAATTTAATGAGCCATCGCGAGTTAATTCCTCGGTACAACGCGATTTTGTTCACCCGGGAATAGATTTAATTAGTACGTCCATTTGTTTGAACGGATTCGTCGTTTCGAAAACGCGAAATGTCATTGTGACCGAGTTTTCTGGCCACGGTACGTATTCGATTGCAATTAAGACGCTGTCAGGAACAATCGATTATGCAGGACACGTGGGGTAACCAAGGAACTCACGCCGCTTTACGAATCTATCGTATAAAATTGTCTTTGGGTCTTACAACTGTTCCCCAGGTAATTACGAAACATCAATTAAAATTGACTTTGATGCATTTTATGCAATCATTCTTATGGAGTTCTATCTACATTTTAATCGATTCGTAAAATTACAATTATATTTTTTTATTAGGTATAATTTCCTGTTCGATTCTCATCCATACGCGCCGCGTGACCTGCCCATCTTAATCGACGCGATTTTATGACAATAATCTCCGGACTATTATATAATTGATGTAATTCTGCGTTTTGTAATTTTCTCCATTCGCCCGTTTCCTCATCGCGTTTTGCCCCGATGATTTTTCGAAGTACTTTATTTTCGAAAGCCCTAAATCTTTTCTCGTCTTGTAATGTAAGTGACCACGCTTCGCTGCCATAAAGGACTACCGGTAAAATAATCGTTCTGTAAATTCTAATTTTTAAGCGCCTAGACAATATCCGCGAACCGAGTAGTTTCTTAACCGAATAGAAGCACGCATTCCCCAAATTAATTCTTCTCTTGAGCTCTTCTCTTATTTCATTAATTTGGTTTAAAATCGATCCTAAATACTTAAAATTGCTAACCCGTTCAAAAATTTTATCACAGAC
>NW_017305895.1:1234323-1240630 GCF_001594115.1 Trachymyrmex septentrionalis
GGCAATGAGCTTTCGAGTTCCTAACGCCTAATAATAATAATAATAATAATAATAATAATAATTTCCTGTATATAAGGAAACATAGGGAACCTCCAAACACTTGAAGGAAAAGTTAAATAAAGCCGACAATTAATAGAAACCTTTATTCAAAAGCTACTCTAGTTATTTAGCTGTAAGCTATAATAATTAACATTCATATATAATCAATGTAAACTACAATTTTGAACACAAAAAAAAAGCAAAATTCTTGCCGTTCAAAATTATCGATAAATATATAAATTTTAATTATTGGAGTTTAGCCAATATTCTCTGAATAAAGACTTTTATAATTAATAAATTGATCGCTTTATTTAACTTTATTTAACTTTCCCATAGGTATTCGCAATATTTACGTGTACTATATATAAGCGATATATTGGATTATCACTGAATATAAGAAATGAAAGATTATTACTACTCTAATATATTCCAACATATCGTTCGTTTATTGTCAGTATCATTCGCAATTTCTCCATTCGCTACTATATTAAATTAAATTAAATTATATGTATTTTTTATTAATTTGTGAATATTTTCCTAAATAATAATAAATTATCAAAAATTACTAAATAAAATTTCAAAAATGTTGAAAT
This sequence comes from Trachymyrmex septentrionalis, assembly GCF_001594115.1. Classification (NCBI taxonomy): domain Eukaryota; kingdom Metazoa; phylum Arthropoda; class Insecta; order Hymenoptera; family Formicidae; genus Trachymyrmex; species Trachymyrmex septentrionalis. The sequence goes on from NW_017305895.1 coordinate 1,234,956, forward strand.
TCTAAAACTATTACGGAAATGAATAAACAGCGAAATCTTTTTCATTCAACTTTAAACGAACTTTAAGAGAATTCTAATTTAAAGTTTAAATATAAACGTATATTTAACATTGAATCTTTAATCTAAAATTGTAGAAAAAACTAATAAAAAATTAAGTTTTCTTTAAAAATTAATTGACACTAAAATTCACAAAATCTGTAAAAAATATAATATAATGTAATAGTGTAATCACAATTGTATAAAAATATGTACACATCCTTTTTGTCAAAGGTAAGAAATGGAATCACTATTTGAATCCATATATTAATACATCTGATAAGCACATAGCTTAGGATAAAGTTCCTCACCTTTAGCATTAAACAAAGGGAATTGCACTGTACAGAGAGAATAATCTGGCTTTCCTATTAGAATTGCACTATACCTTTTACGTTATCAATATAGGAAACCAAAAGTACGACACTGTGGACGGTTACGCCGTTGCTTCATGGCTACGATGTTTTATTCGTCAATTAATTATACGAGAAAATTAAATATGCCCTTTTATTATGTAATTATCAACCTCATCGTACGGCACGTGCCTCGCTCACCTGATTAATGTGATCATTTCTATCAGGTAAAGACACACAAATCTTTTAATAGCCCATTATTCTGTCATTGCGCTTATCTCGATAGATAATCATATTAATTGATTGTAAAAATATTTTAAGTTCAATGCACTTTCGAATGTAAAAAGTCACAACTTATAAAATGAATTAGTATCTAAAATTGTAATTCCGCCGATCTTGAAAAGGTTATTCAAATATTTGTCACGCTCGTAAAAACATTACAAAAATGCTTCTATATAAAATGAAAGTGTACTAATATGACAAGATTTAAGCGTTTCGAAATTAATAATTACTAAATCAGCAATAATATTAAATCAAATTATTTATATGTTATTAAAATGAAATAATTATTAAAATAATTATTACATTATTAATAATTATCCTTGCAAATCTCTCGTTACAATCTATACGTTCTTCTTACTAAAACAACGAAAAATTTTATTCAATTGTTTATCTATAGCAAAATATTTTTAAACTATCACATTTTGTGCATGCTAAAATTTCAATTAAAAAATCGAAATTATTGCATAATCACATACGAACTCTTTTAAATAAATAAAATTGCAAAATGTTCATATATCTTGCATAAGGTTATGCATCAAAGACTACAAAAGAAGATAAAATCATTGACACTGAACAGCAACAGTTAATGATAATATAATAATGTCGCAATCGCTTTAATAAGTTAAAGATTATCAAACATTAATTTCATCATGGAGACTCAAATCAATTTTTTCCATTGACAATGCCAATTTCTTTCGCGATGCAATCATACACACTATCAATCGCGATCGATTATGTTTACAATTGCAATTTCTTCATTTTATTTCTCGACCGAGGGCCATCTTGCCCACTGGCTTTGCTCTGAATCAGGGTCATCACGTGATTCCCTCGACCGGTTGCATAACACTAGCTGTAACCGTGTACTCGACCACGACGGTGGTTCGCGTTAGCGGTAGTAGGAAACCATTGTTTAAATTTGCAAACTACCTAATGATGGGGCAGACCCGAACAAGGCCTCTGCAATTTCCAATTCGACCGGTCGGTCGGTCGGTTTCCGATCGCGTCCGTTTAGAACCGAATGGCAAAAGAAGTGTCACTCTCGCGATGTCATCGCACTTCGATTGCATAAGACAACAGTTTTTTCGCGGTAACGATGCGAACATCCGTAAAAACAAAAAATCTCACGCCTGAGCAAATGCAGGCTTGTATTTTGTTAAAACGTTATTTCACGGACAAAGAACATCATTTCAGTTGTTCTTATTTGAGCTTTCCATCTATAGAATTTAAAACAAATTTAAAATAAATGTATAAAATAATAATCATTCATTATAGTTTCAACATGTTCGATGGCAAGAACAGTTCTTCATTCTTGCGATATTGATAAAATTTTGTTTTATCACAGGAGAATGAAATATTTAATACCAAATCAAAATCTTTGAAGCTGCATTAAAAAAAATAATCTGATAATAGCTATCAAATATTGAATGAAATAATTTCAATTAAATATTTCGTTAATATAACAAAAAATAATGTTACTTTTCTAAATTTTATTTAACAAATATTATTAAACATAATATTATGTTTAATAATATTTGTTAAATAAAATTTAGAAAAGTAACATTATTTTTTGTTATATTAACGAAATATTTGAGTAAATTTGATTAAACATCTTTGATTCGCTCAACATTTAATAGTTATTACTCTTATTTCAATGTATAAAATTCCGCTATCAGTAGTATTTTATAGCTTGCTAAATTATAGTGGAACTTTAAAGTCTTCGAAAGCAGTTAAATTGCCTTTAGCACTTACAACTTGTATTAGCAAACTTGACCAACGGATGACTGATGAGCCAAGCGACACAGCAGCCAAGTTGTCCAGATCGGCAAACCGATACGAATTTAATGGCCGCAACTTGAAATGTCTGGAGATTATATTCCCCAGTACTCGCCTGAACGATTTATAACCTTGCTCCAGAAATCTTTGGGTGTTTCCTCGATCTTATTAAGCATTCGCAGCATATAGACAAAGAAGAAGAAAAAGAAGGGAGAAAGTGAAAAGCTGTCGACATAAGTTACCTTACTCTCAATTATGTAAAAACCATAAAGAAATCGTTGCTAATTTAAAGCAAAACTTTCGTTCTTATTTATGCATCGAGTGACGACAGAAAAGGTGACGACAGAAAGGGAAACGACGAAGAACTCACAATCAGTATTGATAGTCCTTCGAAGTACGAGAGAAATTTACCAAATAGCTATTCTCACGAATTCAACTCGACCTAACAAAAATTTTTATCTCCCTTAATAAATTTTCGCATTTTCGTCTTGATTAAAATAATATCTAAAAATCATTTAAGAAAATATTTAAGAAATAGTCCTTTATTAAATCAATCTCTAATAATTACTGGTAACATTAAACAGTCAATAATTTCAATATAGAAAGTAATCATTATTCTTCAATAATTATTATGATCAATGTGATAATTTACCTGATAATTAGTGAGGTAATTGTAACACGAAGATCGATATAATACAATATTCCTAAATGATGAAAAAATCATTTATCTAATATGCAAATAACATTATTGAATTCTCATATAGCATTATCAGATTATAGCTTATGTATAATTATTAAACTACAAGCATTATAAATATTTATAAATACTACTGACACTTTACTTGAAATAAATGAAATGCTCTATATATGATTGAAAATAACAATCTAGGCTAATGTCCATATTACTGTAAACATTTAAACAATTGTAACACTATGGACGTCTCGATTTACATGGAAATACTATACGCAATAATCGATTATCTTTCCACTTAGTGTATTCGCTTATAAGTTTCTCTTTAGATTGAGCAGCCTTGAAGTAAATAATAATCATCGTTTTCCTCGCCTTTCGAGAAGCACTGCGATAACGATTAAGGGGGGACTAGCAGATAAGTATGACATTAACCGACATCGTATTAACAAATTCGCGCGCGCTTGTAATCCACAACGACGTGCTCTTACTTTATATAATACTGATTGCTTCGCGACAATGCGTTATATAAAGATCTTCGAGGTATGCATAATGTCGTTCACAATACCGTGTTACATTCTTACATTCACGATAATTTTAGAACGCAATCGGGACAGAGTTGAGTCACTTCGATTTTTTCATAAAGCAATTACAATTGAATAGCCAGAAAAACAAGACTATGTTAATAGATTTGAATTATCATTATACATATCATAATTGCACTCAGAATTTTAGGAGAGGGATCAATTCTGTTATAAACATAAACAGCAATTTTTACGTTAATGAATTACTTTTTTGGATATTTTAAAACTTGTAATATCTTTTTCTTCGTAAAATATTAGATTTTGTAAATCATAACCTTTTTTATTTTTTTCCGAAAATAGGTAAAATGCAATTATTAAAAACAAAATATTATATATAGTTGTGAATAGAGTACTCATTAATATCTCAGTGTATATTCTGTTTTCCAAAAACCTTGCGAAAATTTTATTTATGGATTGGACATTGTCTATAATATAAAAACTATAATGAAAATTCCAGAAATTAAAGTAAAGCATTTCCAGAAATTACTTATATGATCGTAATTGTAGAAAACGATATTTCAATTAAATACAATAAAAAATTTACTCAAAGTAAAAGAAATATTATTTTTTATTAAAATTTGAAAAAAATAAAAATTTTGGAGAGGGGATTGAATTCCTTAACCCCTTCCCTGGATATGTAATTGATTATTACAAATGGTCTAGTTTATACAGTTTGTATTCGTTACAATGAAAGAATCTCTGTATATTGTATATTTTCGCATTTCATCATCTTCCGCGTTTTAATATCAGAAAACGTGTAAGAAGATGGCGAAATATGAAATTATTATATATATGTACATCTATCAGAAAATTCACATATAATCTACATCTAATCTCTTTTTTTATTTATAAACGAGAAAATTTTATAAACCATTTAATAATCCGACAACCATTTTAATGTGGTCGTTATTTCGTGGTTACCTACTCGAGAAGCTGTGTATGGCCACTATCCGGAAATTACCTACATTCTATAAGTATCGTTCCGTATCGTAGCATGCCATATAATCCGGAGACTATTAACAATATGCCCTCGTCGAGTGCTCGGAGTCTCAAGTGACTCCTATTTTACAACACTATTTAACGCGAGCTTTTAAAACACTGTGCGTCACGTGTCTTAAAATATACCATATAAGTACTTGAAACAGGAAGCGTCTAAAACGGCTAATCCATCTTGTTCCGGTAGAATTATCGGAAACGGAGCACGATCGCTCTTGCAGATCAGTTTTCCTTCGAGACATCGTAGTTCGCAAATTGCAGATCGATTCGCGATTAAGACTAAAGTGTAAGTCCAAAGTCTATTAATCTTTTATTATCCCATGCTAAATTAAGTGATCAATGATAATCATTTATAATAATTTCCAATGTATTTTTCTACTTATTCGACGTAATAATTGATCAGAACAATAAGTTTATTTATTTATCTTGCTTTATTGCTCTCTCTATTTTGCTTTATTGCTCTCTCACAGTTAGATATCAAAGAAGAATAATATTCCAATTGTTTAAATTAAATAACATTTTATTATTTTTAACCTTTATGACTCGCTATATTTGATTATCTAAAAATTAAAGGTTATCAAAAATTTTATCAATGAAATTTATTCATAAATTTATTGATAACCTTTAATCTTTAGCTAATCATATTTTATAAAAACGGGTTTATGTGTGTCAATATATAAATCAATCTATTTCTGTTATTACAGTTTCAAGATAACAACGTCCATCTTAATATGTATGCCTTTAAGTAAATAATAAACTAAATTTAATTGAGTCAAATTTAATATATTTTCTTGAGTTAAATTAACCTCACTGTTTTAATTAAATTAATGACGAGGATTGAGTAGAAATGGCGACCTATAGAAAGAATGAAAAATATATAAAAATTGGATATAATTTAACATTATAAAAATAGTGTATAAATATATTTATTGTCTTAGAATCAGTATTTTGCTTTATTGCTGTCTC
>NW_017305895.1:1240730-1242667 GCF_001594115.1 Trachymyrmex septentrionalis
ATATGCTTATCCAACATTCACGTCGCAGCTATTTCGACTGCAAATATGTTTATCATACACGGATTACGAAAATCCGACTATAGCATAAGACGAAATTGATATCGATTCGATAAATATAAGCAGACTTCTCTCCTGATATAGCATATTCAGCATAATCAGCTTTCGTGGAATTGGCAGAGGAGACTGTCTACGCATCTGTTAAAACGATAATCGTTGAAGTTCTCGACTCGACCGGGGAATGCTTCTGCAGCTGGTGGTATGATTAATCATCGTCTAATGCAAACTTCGCGGCTCGCGGATCGTAATTTATCAGTCAGATTGTATATATAGCGTGTTGACACGCATGGTACTTAATGCAGTTCAATCGAGTCAACCCGCAAACCTGCCTGATACGATCGATTTCCGCGGGCTAGTTAATTCGAACTTGTTTCTCTGGAATCTAATGCGCATTACAGACCAGCTCGTTATACACACATTATTCTGCATATATGTATATAGACGCGTGATTCGAACATGACATTTCCGATGCACGTTTTTTATTTTATGCGTTGAAGAAACTCTCTAATCAGAGTTACGCCGGTATTCAGTCGATTCTTATATTCTTATAGTCTTAAGATGTCATGAACCAATCAATGATCCACATTAGCATTTTAAGACATTATTTAAGACGATCTTAAAATACGAATGGAATAAACTATGAATACCGGTTTTAGTGTTCCTAAAATACAAAGTCCGGTACAAACTCATAAAACATCTTTTCATTCACGTACATAAGTCCCTTCAAAGGACAGTACCAATCAAAATGTAGTATATATTCAAAGAACATTCAAAGAAAATTAATAAATAAAATATACATTCACACATTTCGCTCTGACTAATGCGATATCTCACATAAATGTACGCCACTTTAAGGGGCCTCGGTGAGACGTTCAGACTATATTCCAGGAACTCTAATCAGAGTCTGGTCACGAGATAAGAACTGTGATTGGTTCGTATTTTTTGCCAAATTGTGTTAGTCAGAGCAAGATAGCACATATATCTCTTTCCTCTCGCACCATTGCAGAGCGAGATAAAATATACCTTTTCTTACTCGCACGATTTTGATGAAACAAGTCGGACCCCTTTGTCGTGACTCTGATTAGAGGGTCTCTATGTCGAAGCATCGAAGGATCGGAAGGTTTTTGATCGAAAAACAGTGGAGGTGAACCGCACAATAACGATCGCGTTATTATGATGCATTAGGGAAATTTCTTCATCAATGTCGCTAATTCCTCAAGTGACTTAACCCAGAGCAATCAAGTGAAAAATGCGGCCAGTGTGGATTAGAAATAAACTACACATTCTCGTGAGTTAATTGAATCGACGATTCCAGCAGAAATAATTCTATAACGATGTAAGAATGATTTATGAATTGTACAAATGACGTCAGAAATAGAAACTTTCCTGAATAAGAGGAAATGAAATAAAAATATACGATAACTTTACTAGAGTTATCTCTTGTGAATCAAAGTCTCGTAAAAACCCATTTTTTTATATTTTTTTACAAGGAACATAAAGTTTCATTATCCTAATATAATATATTTGATTATTATACACATAAACACGTACACTCATTTAGTTGTTTAATTACATTTATAGCTCGTAAAAACTTTATTTCAAGTTGCGCGACACTTCATACAATAATTTATCATTATATTGCAGTATATTTATTGCATCATTCTTAATGATCTCTATCCGAAATGCAATAAAATATCATTTTCGTCTTTCGTTCTCTCTCCCTCTCTTTCTAAAATTTAGATTAATTTAGTGATAGAAAATTTAGATTAATTTAGATTTTAGATTATTTGTATGAATTATATTTAAAATAGTCGAGGAAGCTAATAAAAAATCAATCATTCTCTCTCTCTCTCTCTCTCTCTCTCTCTCTCTCTCTCTCT
>NW_017305895.1:1242767-1246362 GCF_001594115.1 Trachymyrmex septentrionalis
TCTCTTTTCTTTCTGTTTCTCGTTTTTTGTCATAATGAAAAAATAGAATTCAGAAGAATCAAATGTCCTCGCTTGAAAGAGTTCTTACGCCTCGACTGCAACTTCCCGATAGCACAAGGCTAACTCTCTCGTGTCGAAATTACATTTTACTCCTGATTCCCTGGCCCACTCCTTCAACTGTCGGGAATCGCCTTCGTTGCCAGCAGGTAATCTCAAGGGGTATTCGTATGCGCTTGCATATGTATCGGCTGTATGTACATACAGCCGTGTCTTGTATATGCGAATAAATATAGGTGGATATACACTGGTAGCTGGGTATATAAGGAATATTGCGCGCACATGTACATACCTGGGTATCTCTAGGTTACTCTAGGCACCGTTCGAATAGATCGGTATTCGGAGGCCGAAGGTGTTCACTCGCTTCGATTTCACTGGGCCATGGCCATAAGAAATAGTGAACGACGGAAATATTTTATTAATCGACGATTAACAGGCTGTCTCTTTCTCTCTTTCATCTGACCGGTTAATCGAGTATAATCAAGTTGTAGGTACTAGCATGATTACATCTTTTTTCGCATATTCGTAATTGTTATCTGAAGTGGAGCAAACGCCGATTAAAATTAGATAACTATTTCAATGCAATGCATCTCTTAGAATTAATTATGCCAATATTAGTTAATTAAATCTGCAAGGAGATGTAAAGTATCAGCGTTTCAATTCTGCCTCCTTAGAAACTTCTTTTGATTATATACGTATTGTGAAATTTTTACATAATTATGAAAACTTCTTATAATTTTGTAATTTTCACTGCAACTAATCAAGACTCTGTGAGTACGAAAAGTCTTGTGAATAATATTCGTTTTTAAATGGACCTTGTAAATTTTTAAACTATTTTTGAATATATTATGCTAACTTTAAAAATTTTTCTAGATTTATTTATTGACTGTTACTTAATTGTGTTTTATCATAGATATAATATATCAAGTGCGTATAATTTTTTATTGTTATATATAATTATAATTATTGCAATATAATTATAACTATAATTATAATATAAATAATTATTGAACTCCAAATTAAGCTAATTCATCCACTTATATTACATGATAACTATATAATGAGGCTTTATTTAAGAAATTTCGTATTTATGTCCCGTGACTTAATTCTAACTATCTTTTAAGTAAAAAAATATCAAAAGAGATTAAGCCGATATTTTAAACGCGTTAAATAACTGAATTATTTACTTGTTTAGGCGTACTTTTTCAATAATGAGGTAATTGTTCCGGACAAAACTTGTATGGCTTGTAGTTACTGACAAGCATCGTAAAAAAGACTCTTATTAAGATATCACCAGTAGCAGTGATAAGATTTAATTGATCCGATTTGGTCCAATCGAAGTTGGCAAGATTAAACACGGCTACTCATAGTTAGGGGAGTTGTCGTTCAACGAACGTTGACATGTACCTGATTTGGATTATCAGAATAGTACACACATATAAGTATTATAGGTAATGTACTTTAGGTACATTAATCTCAGATATGTTAATAGTATATACTTTTATAATCTAAACTCTTTTTAATAAACATATACTGAAAGAATATTGTATTAAATTTTAATAAATAATTTTAATAAATTGTTTGAATAATAGTAGCTAAATATTTACTAAATGTAAATATATAGATATCTAATATTTAGTACAAAAACCATTAATTTAATTCAACTATCATTTTTTATTTAGTAATTATTTATTTATTATAAGTAAATGTTAAGTTACTATTCAAACAAATATTTATTAAAATTTAATACATTTCTTCTCGGTGTAATTAATTACTCCTAAACGGAAATTTTGTTTAATGCCCCATTCTTTTTCACAATTTCTTTTAATGAATCTTTTTATTAAATTTCTAGCTTTAAATATTTTCTTTGTCATTAAATCTCAAACATATTAAAATAATTACATACTAAATTGAAATTTTGATAAAATACAAACTCGAGAAATTAATTAATTAAGATTAAATGAAATTGAATTTCTCTTTAAAAAAGACCCCTACACTTTCTATAGCTGGCATTCGTACATAATTAACAAAACGTGCTGTCATTTTTAAATCATGAATTAATTGTAACTACAAAAGAAAATTTAGAACACGATTTATTTGGATAACACAAAGGATGAAGAATCAAGTATTAATTACCATTCAGTTACGCTACTCCGAGCTTGATTTCTAATGAAATCGCGATGCGATGCTGTTTGATCACAAGCATAAAAGCTAAAACTGATCCACCTCGTAAAATTGCATGCAGCGTTTCAGACTCCTAAAAGCTTCCTATCTGTTATTTCGAAACTCATCTCTCGCCGTTTAGATATCGCGTCGAACAAACACTTGTAACCCACTTTACATTTGGCGAACGACCGGTCGCTGAAACCGTTCTCCCAACTTCCGGTCTTTTCCCGCAGCGTCAAATGCCAGGGACTGCCAGGCGAACAGCCGCTTTATTAGCTACGCGAAGATGCAACATGTTCGACAATTGCGAATAAGTCCGTCTAGACCGCAGCTTTTGAGCTATCTTCCTAAACTATACGCAGCCGCTTTATCATTAAACGTGCCATGTTGGTCGTTACAAAATGCATCATCGTAAAATGCGAACCATAAACCGTAAACCAAGATTTAGTACCAGGATATTGTATAATGCGGAGCGCCGCACGACAATGCGAACCAGTTTTCCGTAAATACAGTTCCGTCAATCTTAAATATAAAGATTTGCTAAATGAGCTCAGCGTTTAAACTCAAAGGATGCAAATTCCAAATAATTACAAAATTCAAATAATTCCTCCCGTTAACATATGAATTAAATGGTACAGTAATGCATAATTGGACACAATATTGACAACTATGTTAAAGCAATATAGAGAGACACAATATCTGTAATTAAGGGATAAATTTTTCATAAAGATTTTTCTCTATAATCCATTTTATTGAATATATAATTACGCATTATTATTTATAAATTCGTATAATAAATATTTTTGATTCTATCCTTCCTATAATTATTTATTAAATTTTTAAATTATATATTAATTAAACTTAAAGTTATGTTATATATTTCTATTTATTCAAGAAAAATGTTTGCATGATATTTTCCTTCCATTTGTATCCGTATTCAATCTTTGATAAAACATATGGTGTTTTAAGACAAACAAATGTCATCGATATATTACATCTGTTATTGAAACGAGATATCGAATTTTTAACGAAACTCTTACAAAACAGATCTATTAATGTTACCGAAGACAGAGAAAGTTCAGAGAAACAGGTAACAAATGGTTTCCTGTGAGGAAAGAGCTATCTTACTATTGCAGTGTTATCGATTGTTTGCATCAACTATCACAAGATACTAGCAGAACCGTTGAAAACAGTGTTTCTGAAGTTTATTATTCGCATACATATTCACGAAATCTCATTATTTGCACGTGTAATGTACTAGCAAGAATCGTAACGTAACGAATTTTATGTATGTCGAGCTAGACGGCTTTGCTCGTTAACCACACATGAGAGGAATGGAATATTTGATTTACAGCAATATTTCGCGTTTATG
>NW_017305895.1:1246462-1250998 GCF_001594115.1 Trachymyrmex septentrionalis
AAATTTTATGTATGTCGAGCTAGACGGCTTTGCTCGTTAACCATGAGAGGAATGGAATATTTGATTTACAGCAATATTTCGCGTTTATGGGGTAAATTGATAACATGACGTGGGATTTAATGGCATTAAATTTAATAGACAATTAGTGATTTTAATGCGCAATGATTTCGGCGCAATTTTAGATGTATGATAATTTTAGATGATTCTCTTTATAGCTTTTTAAAAAGTAGCAATCTTAATATCTTTTTCTAAATTTTATCGGATAAGGAAAGAATTACTTTTCATATGAAGTTTAAATCTTAAATTTTTTTTAATGTGTCAATCAGACGATAATATTCTTGTTATAATTATTATCGCAAAATCAGTTAAAACATTCGTAAATACATAGGTAGAAAACAGAGAAAATAGATATATCATTGGCGAATTCATGAAGATCATGCCTCCCCTTTCCCTCACCCTTCGAGTCGTTTTTTTTTAAATTATAGCAAAATGTTATATAATATTTTTAATATTTCTGAGATACTTAATCACATTTTTAACATTTCAAAAATATTTTTTAATTTAAGAAAGTCCTAGAAAAACCTATATATTATTCTTTTTTTGTGTTATTATAATTTTAAATAAAACGTTTTATAAATCCTCCATTTAAATAATACCTTTTCAATGTAATAATTTAAATAATAATTTAATATTTTATCTTTTCATCATATTTGACTTTAGAAAAAATTCCGCTTACAGCGCACCAATATGACCTCTCCTCGACAAATTTCTGGATTCGCCAGTAGGATATATAATGTGTTGCGTTACGGACTCAATTTATCGGTATTCAAACAATCATTGTGAACGCATAGCCGATTATTTACTTATTCATATACCGACATTGGCCGTGCTAATTGTTCACGTCAGCAGTTCTTCCCTCCAAATCATCCTCCGCGTCAGCCGCGTAGATTATTTCATTCATGAGGGCAACGTAAAAAGCGGCGCAATGCAGCCAGTTGCAATGGCTTCCGCCTCCGCGAACAAAATGAAGCTGCACTTTTTGCGGCTATTCAATTAAGCGCTCTACGTTTGCACACTTTATCGTTCGCACGTGCGAAAAGGAAAGACAGAGAGATATAATCGTGTGCGCGTTCGATCAGAATGAATTTAACCGGAGGCGCAATTAAGATGACTTAATTAATTAACTCTCTATTTCTGCATTAACTCCCCGAATGTGAAACCACTACGACCGTGACCTACGCCCACTGCGAAATGTGAATTCATCTCCGTCTCTTTCATATATAAATGGCTTAATCTGCTGACAGGACGATACATTTTTCATGAATAATTAATTTCTGTTTCATCTAAATCGAGAGAGTGTACGTCTTCATAATGACATTAGAATCTAATATGCAAAATCTAATTTGGTCCCAGAGCAGTTGCAACATACGAGGATAATGGTACATTTTTGTTCACTATATTTCCGCATTCCATCATAGAAAATACGTGCTAAAAAACGCTAGCGTTATAAGTTTTTAAATAAAATATTTGAATTCGTAATAATTCCTCAATTTCATAATACAGTAACATAAAAATTAGCACACTGTCGCTTGTATAGCATTGAGCAATGATTATCATGCAAACTGTGCTATTATCTACTTTTTCCTATAACTTTTTACATTATTCTCCGATCTTATCTTTGCAGTCTACTTTTTTATCTTACATGTTCTGGCAACAGAAATTTATGTTTTACAATATAAAATATTATAAGAATATTATAAGTTAATTTGCTGCTCTCCGTTGCTATTCCAATCTGCTTTTTTTCCTGTTGAAACCAAGTCAATTTTTTTTTACTTTTGAAATCGTTACAAAAATAGTAATTTTAATTCGCTTATTAAACGTGACACGAATAAGACTTAAATGGGAAATAAAGTGGGCCAAGGTGTCCGAGGTGTTCCGTTAATGAGCGCAACGTGATACGTTTGATCATCGACTGCGCGCTATAATGACTCAATCAATTATTCTCAAGTAGCATTGATCAACTGGTTCTACTTGTCGAGTGCTCCAAGCATGAAACAACGACATAGGCACTTTTAAAACAACCACTATCGCCGCAAACGCATTTGAAGCAAGATGGGTGTTAAAAAGACAAATTTTAGAAAAATATACAATCGTCTAAAATTGAATGACTATTTAAATACATTAAATAATTTACGCAATAATGAATTATTAAATGCATTAAGTAATTTACGCGAAATAAATACCGTCAATTCTTAACATTCTCGCGTTTTTCTCATTTATCATATTCGCATTTGACGCACCGCATTCGTGATATTTATACGGCGATTTCATTCAAAAGTTATAAATTTAATACGATGATGCGGCGAAGGTACTTGATGTGAATAATTAGAGAGCCGTTTGTTGTTTGAAAATATCAAAGATTATCTCTGCGGCGCGCTAGTTGCACAGGGGATCCGCATGCACATACATCCTCAGAGAGTGGCACATAAATTATTAATATCCTAGTTATGGCTAAGCGCGCGTTAGCGGCAATTTCGTAGCGTATTCTGGTCCACATGATCCGATATCTAAATGCGTCACAGAAATAGCTGTGATAACTCCCGTCGGTGCAGTGTAACGTTCCGTCGGACGACAGCTCGCGAATAAACCTCGCAATTCGACGGAAAGCCGCGCGATGGATCAAAGTTACTTAAATATAGAAACAGTGTCGAATGTGCATTTACTTTATCAGAGAACTGGGCGAAAATCAAGCATGTACAAATAAACAAACCGGAATTATCTCCAATCCTACAAGCATACAAACCGCGGGGGTCCGCAACATATGTAATAACACTTTATTCACTGTTCAAAGCGTAAGCTCCTTATTCTTAAAACACTTGAGAGTACTTGCAATAAAGTATACAATCAAGTCTAATTTGAACACATTGGAAGGTTAAATTATATGCATTTATTTTTGATAAATGACAATATATATGGAGAAATGAATGATGAGCTCCTCTTGTTTTTTAAAATTAAGAATATTTTAATAAAACCAAAATATCACGAAAATCATTTTTCTTCAATAACGACGAAGCTCCGAAGTTTTAAATTTAAGGATAGATATATATAGTGAATACTAAGTATTCTAAAAGATTTTAAGGAGCAATTTTTCAGACAAATTCAAGAAGGCGGAAACTTCACACAGCCGTATATATGCAACGGCTTAATTTTATAGATACAAGGTGTTAAAATTGAATGAAAAATTCAGTTTTTTCAAAAATTCCAAAAACTATTCGAGTTATTTTAAAACATACAAAGTTTCATCAAAGTAACCCGAGTGGTTCTTGAAATTTTTGGAAAAAACGAAATTTTTCTTTTAACTTTGACATCCTGTATCACACACATGATCACATCAAGTTTTCGTCTTCAATTTGAGTGAGAAATTATCCTTAAAATCTTTTAAAGTATTTAGTATCTACCCCGTAAGAGATTTCGGCAATTTCAAGTTATGACAACGCTTAACTAAAACTGTGCACGCGTCAGGTCTATAAAATGTATGATCGTGATTCTGATTATGTCAGCATCCTCTGTCGAACAATAGGCGACCCCGCAGTATTGTTCAGTATGCACAAAGTGTACGGGCGAACCATTTCATGGTGATTCTTATTAATCAATGTAATCAGACACGAGCGTATGTAGCAAATTTTTACCAAATATGTGCTGTGATCTCTCGAGAATCTGATAGCGATTGTGAAAAACTACTCCAAGTAAATTTTCTCCATTTTATACATACAATTATATCTTCAATGGTATTATATTCTCTAAAATGATATCTTCTTGGATAAAGATTATAGATAACAAGATAACGAGTTATTATTTGATGCAATATGCAACAATTTTTATCGACGCCACAAGTTACAAAAAAGTTCTTGCTCCTTGAAAATGACTTAAACGTTTAATTAATTCTAGCTCTAATTTCTTAGAAAATCATAAACATAATGATAGTATCACACTGTAGTCAATGAATTATTTGTCCTTATGTAAATCGTATCGACGTATTTACGTATTTTGCGGTAGCAAGACCTTGTAAAATTTGCAAATATATCCCCACTTTAATGCAATAGATTTATAAAAAGAAAATGAACAATTTGCGACGTAATAAACGAATATGTTGATTTAATCTATGTTAAATGATTTTATAAATGCGACTGTGATATAATACTCCTGTTTTATATAATAAAATGTAGGCATTTATATTTGTGTATTAAGCAATAGATTGGAAATTGTACAAATTTATAAGAAATATTATTAGACAAGAAGAATTCCTTTGACTGAATACGGTATTTTCTCATTCATGTATGTGTATGTATCAATGTTTAAATTTCCATTTAAACGTTTGTTAATTAAAATCTTAGAGTTATTACTATCTTAATTACCAATTTTAATGTTTATACGTATAATATTTAATTAATTGTCCGTTTCCATTTTTATAATATATATAATTTATATATAATTTTAATTTATTTTATTATATTTAACATATATTATATATAATAT
>NW_017305895.1:1251098-1256255 GCF_001594115.1 Trachymyrmex septentrionalis
TATTTAATTCTACTGATTCTTATTCGAGTCAGATTAAGAAAATTAAAACTTTAAAATCTTTAAGCGTAATCAATCGGCTAAAAACTGGTAAAGTACATGACTTATTAGTCTTATTACAAATTAATCGTAACATGCGTAACAATGTTTTTATGAAAGAACAATATCGACGTCAAGTAAATCCGTGATTTTTCTGGAGTTTTTACACGTCTCGAATACGTATAACAAAATGAAACGATGCATAGCTTCCAACTTAAGATATGGAAATCGGCCAAGTATCGACAGTATAGTTTTATATTTGGCGTGTCGCATGAAGTGGAATTATCGTATGGAAGATTCGACGAAGCGAACAAAATAGTTATCGCAACTGCCACCTGTTTGTTGAAGCTTATCAAGAAACGCATCTCCAAGCCAAGTACATATATAATATCGCAATACAAATGAAAAAGAAACATTCTATTGAAAAGGCTTTTTCTCAAATAGTTTAAGAATAATTCCAAAACTCTCAAATAACCTATAAATGCTATTGCATTTTTCAAAATTTATAGGGCAACTCCTTATTACTGTGTCTGTTCCTTAGTATGCTTTTATATTTAAATAAACCATAAGGAAATTAGCACAAATAAATAAGAAAAAATATTTTTTTTATTAAATTTTATATAAATTATTAATGTGTACGATACCAAAGATAATATTTTTTAATTATTAAAATACTTGTGCTCCTCTTGTCTTAATAAAGTGAACGGCAAAGTTCATGAAACGTTGATTAGCAATAGATCACGACACGGTGATAACCTATAAACCCTCTGGCATCTTTGAATAAAACACCCGTTTCAAAAGTTTCAAAAGTATTTTAATTCTTTTTTAAAAATGAGGAATTTATGTGAATCAGTAATACGTATCGTAAGATTTTAAGATTTTCCCTATTAGTGCCCTGTATTAGAGCTGAGGACATCGAGTTATGAGTGTATATTGAAATAAGTATAATTGAAATAATGATTTATATATAATATTAATACTATATTACTTAAACAATTAGCTTACATTTATTATCTCTTTTAGTAACTATACGTTAAACGAATCAAATGCGAATAGGCACACAAATTGGGGACACATTAATAGAATCATCGCCGTTTGAAGGACTCAACTAACAGGGACAAAAACATATTTTTTTATTTTTATCAAAAATTATACAAAATATTAACATTTTTTTAAATTAAAGAAATATTATTAAAAAAAAGAAATAGTTGAAAAACTCTGATATTGATTTCAGCAGATAAAATTAAAACTACAATATTTAATAATTAATTCAGTAATATAAGCAAATTGGCTTAAAGGCACATTAATAGAGAGCTATTTTATTCTGCATCTTCCCTAATTGAGAAATATGATCAGATAAAAATACAACTGTTCGTATTAACCTTTCCAGAACGGAAGCGCCATTATAGCGATGCTATTCTATTTATCATTTTGTAATTTTCTTGCTCTTATCGTTAATACTTGTTCTATTGAATTCTTAATATTAAAATTAAGCTGGATACCAAGGACTTCATATATTTGCAAATAAAAACTTATGTCTCAGTTTTATATATTAATAAACCTTATTCGCACTTATGTATTGTAATGTATCTACATATCTTATTTGATTCTTTGTACATTTTTTATTCTTATTTTTCGACATCAAAAATATCTTACAAGGGAACCACACGAAGTGATAAATTCTGATTTTTATGATATTTTGTATACATATAGGTTATACATATAAAAAGATGAACTTAGAAAATGTCTGTTGCGACGGAAAACGATTTAGAGGGATGAAATCACCCTTTATGTGGTAAAGTGGTTTTTTGTTTTTTTCCGTTATATCTCAAAATATTCGAAATATCAAAAAATGTTTCATATAAAAACTTTACAATAAAATTACCTCTATTCATTTACGTGAATAATATTTTTAATAAACAATTTTTTAATTAAAAAAAAATTTTATTTTTCAAAAATATTATTGACATGGACAGAGGTAATTCTATGGATGAACAAAGGTAATTTTATTATAAAAATTTTGTATAAAATATTTGTTAATATCTCGAACAGTTTTTAAGATACAATGAAAAAAGCGAAAACCCGCGTTATTCTATAAAGGGTGATTTCACCCCTTTAATCCGTTTTTCGAACGACTTTTGTGAGCAAACAGAAAGCCACTATAATGGCTCTAAAACAGTATCGTATTTTGAAGCAAGAAATATAATATAATAATAAAACTTACTTAAGGAAAAACTGTATAGAATATAAAAAATAGATCCACTCGTCCACTAAAGATTAATAACGTTTCCAGTTTAATATTCTGATGTAATCGTATAATTTGATAAATTAGTCTTATGTAGTATAATATAAAATTATCTTCATCTAATCAAGAAATTAATTGACCCCCTAAAAATGGATGACTTTTATTTCCTTAGCTGTTCTAATATTTTCTCAAGAGAGACAATGTTGATACCATCTGTAGTCTACTCATTTTCTTCTCTCGGTTGAATCAATTTCAAACTTCATCCCCGAAAACTTGTTTGCTAGGAGAATGAGAACACAGCATACAGATCCATCAATGTCAGAAGAACTAATACGCCGGAACAATGTGTGATTAACTTCTAGAACGTCGCGTATCGTATTGTTCCCGTTATTCTACTAACGCAGTCTGCTTCGATAATTACAGTAAGCAATAATGGAACACATCTTCCGCGGATGATACAAAGCTTATTATCACGCCGCTCGTTCTCTCCTACAAATAACGAATCTGTGAGTAACGAGATTTTTGTGAGCACCGCGAATGCACACTATTTTGCAGATATACTGCATTATGCATTTCCAATCAACAAACACGCGGCGTCGCGCATTTATGTAGCGGCACTGTAGTAAATAATTCTCCCAGATACACTAGTGAGCGAGAAAACGCGTTCTACACGATTTTCTCACTTTTATTGCAACATACGAGAAATGTCTCCGCGTCGTAAATAGAGAAGAATGGATTGAAGCGATGGATGGAAAAAGGAGACGTCTTGTCACGAGAGAAAAGAAAGCATATTTAACCTTTATTTTACAAAATGCGTGATAGTAATTCTACACGTTTTAAAATTGAATGAGACTGTTATGTAGGTTAAAAAATAAAACGAGAAGTTGTAAATGTACTTTTTTCCCTAAGGCAACGTTTTTATTTATGGATCGTCTTCAATCCTCAGTTTCGCAACATAATTAGACACTATAATTAATCTTTTAATGCGTTTTAATCTTAAACGCATAAAATATTGATGTGATGAAATTTTTGTTTCAAAGTGTGATCTTATTAGAGTCAATTTACTCATTGGCGTTCAAAATATTTATAGCTCACATGAAATGTTTCATCTGTAATATCTCTACAAATCGACCTTTTGTTCAAGTTCAATGAGTAATAAAATATGCTGACAGCCAGGATTGTTCATTTGGAAAGCGACGGGACCTATTTCATAGATAATATTGAAGTTTCAGTGTAATTCCTTTTGGTATGCGGCAGCGAGGAGTTAAACCACATGTTGAAACGCCCCTCGAAATAGGACATAATGCGAGATATTGTCGTTATCGATATTAACCGAAATCCTGCGGATCCTATCTCAAACAGTTGAACCAAGTCCTATATATCGCATATCGCATTACACATTGTAGTTGAAATTCTTGGCTTCATAGATACTTGATCCACACTGAGAAACCATATTTGGTTGAATGAAACAAAATTAATCAAATAATTTATTGTTTAGATATCAGCAAACAAATTCTATGATTAATAAAATAATTATACAATTTAATAACATTAACAGCAAAATTTTGTTCAACGAACAAAATTGTTTATTATATGAAAATAAATTTTTGGTTGACTTCTTATTTAAATTTTATTCAATAAACATATATGTTAATATTACTAAATTTCCATCAATTTTGCATCTAATTAAAGTTGATTAGAGTAAATTGAAGAACTCCGAAACAGAGAATATTGAGATAGGAAACCGTTAACGCTGGCCAAGTTAACTACAGAAGTAACATTAACAATCCTAATGGAGACTTGAAGAAGCTCAATTTAACATAAGAGATATCCACTCGACACTGCCAAGCCTTTATCCGAGTGCATTATTTATAATATTATATTTCTCCTTATGGTAGAATGTTTAGCCGTGCGTCTCACTAATGGCACTGTCCCGCACTGCGACTTAATGCGCTCAACAACAAATATAATTATTTGAGAGACAATGTAATGAATGCGTTTGTCATCATTATTATGCAATTTTATTAAAACAAACAAATGCATACAACTAAAAAATTTGGTTATTGCATTTTACTTGTTTCTGATAACATAATTTCTGGTTAATATAAACATATTATAAATTTAATCAATAAAATCGTTCTACAACTCAATCCATTTAATTGAACAACAATCAAAAAGAATGGATTTCTCAATGCACGCTATCAATTTCGATAAATATTACTTTTGGATTACTGATTTGGCTATTTGAATAAAATCACAAAAATTTTTCGTATATAAATTTTAATTATAAAATTTAATCGAATATTCATAAATTAAAATTATATTAGCAAAAAAGTAATTTTGCTACAAGTATTAATTCTCATCAGGTCCATATTCAATATTAAAGAGAGAGATGTCTGTCGATTAATTTTTTCTGCATCTGATAAAATTTCTTTTTTATTTTAGTACAGAATTCTGCAATCAAGCCCTGTACGTAGTAATTCTATATGATAAATATGATAATTATCCAATAATATTATATATTCATTAATCGTATATTCAATAATCCTGCAATATTCATATTTAAATCAGATCAGATATAAGAGATAAAAATAATAAAATAATGAAATAATTTGTACTATTTAAAAATTTGCTTTATAATGAAGCAAAAACTTCGCGAAGTTGTGCGTTCTTAGCGAAGTCGTGCATTTCCTAAAGTTCATAAATTCTTCTCCACTGTTCATTTTTAAAGTGAATTTATGAAATAGCTGTGACTTCCTCGAATTATCGCGCGCCTTCGCAATTGTCTGATGTACTTCCATCTAGTCGAAATCCTCCGCGTTATTTCAAGCAAAATGTCATACTTTAAAATGGCATTCCTCACGAGACTAGAGCGC
>NW_017305895.1:1256346-1267577 GCF_001594115.1 Trachymyrmex septentrionalis
ATATATATATATATATATATATATATATGCGGAAAATGGTTGAGATTCTCGGTTCCAAGCTCGATGTAATCCTATTAGAGTGCTGCACAGCCACAAAATTCGTCGTTCAAACGTGACACGTGGTACATATAAGTTAAGGCAAACCCCTAATCCTCAGCGCAGCAAATACGAGCGGTAAGGCGTTCCTGGACGGCACACTTACCGCGCAAGGGACAGAAATGAGTAATCCTCTCCAATATTCATGACATTGAAACGTTTTCCATATGTTCTTAAAATATGCAAGACTATAGGCAGAAATACGCGGTTATAACTAAAAATCGTCATCTCAGTAAACAAAATCTTTAAATTCGCTCAATTCCAATTTCCGTGCCGTAGAAATAAAATACTGTATCTTATAATAATCGTCGCGAATAAATATAGATAGATCACATATGAGCAGTACTTTGTGCAACACACAACGTGTTTCATAATTTTGATAAAAATTAATATTAAACAATTAAAAATCTTTAAAATGTTCATGTATTTTATAACTTATATCACATCTTCAATAGTTCAATAGTTTCCTATTTCCCATGTAAATGTTGGTGACACTTTGGCCAGCTCTGACATATTATAAATCATTTTTATATCAAAACCAATAGTGTTGAAATCTAAAGAATCGTAGCAGCTTCAATGAGTTTCAATCCTTATTCAAAAGTGACGCGACACATTTTTAGTTGTGTCGACTTAAATACGCGACCACAAATCATCCATCCTCCTAACACGGCAATTCTCCGACGTGTCGCATTTTTTCATAAGAAAAGGCTAAAGAGGTTACATCGGATGGGAAAGGTCAAGAGAGTCTCCAAGCGACTCAAGGCAGAAAAGTTTTGATGTACGGCGTTGTTATACTCCGAATCGTCTAAAGCAAATTAAGATTAATGCGGTCAGCCTTTCTCGCAGGTAGAATAGCTGAAAGTATCCAGGAAGAGAAACTGGGACGATAACATATTCGCCTTTCGGCGGAGGGTTGAAGCGCGTGGGAGACCGTATTTCATCGATATCGTACTAACACCGTTTCACCGAGTTCCATGGAAATGAAAATGTGTAGGCGTAGTTCCGCACTTCCGCTTCATGTTTTGCGTTTTTCCATGATCGGCAAATTTATAGCTGGACATTTTGAGGCGTCAGTAAAACAACACATGTCTATCAACCGCTAAATACTAATCGGGGAAAAGTATAATGACACACAGAGAAAGAATGCACTTACGTAATTTATGTAAAAAGATTTTAATAATTATCGCGAGAAAGCTTCTTCGTGGTAATACGAACGGTGTACCAAGTATAATAATCATAATGCGACGAAGCAAAATTTATTAGCCGTTAATGCAACTTTCCGTGGCGGAGCAGCAAGGCCATATGCAACCCGAGAAAAAGTACCCCTGAAAGGCGAGAACGTGGTAAATTGTCTCGAATTCAGGGAACCTCGGCCACCACCCACACGTTCGTGCGCTCGTTAAAGCGGATCCTCCGAAAAAGTGGCATAAATCTGATCCCGGGGCATGGTTATCGCCAAGGTGTAATCTCACAGGCGCTTCTAGGTCACTATCTAGCGTTACATATATGTGGAAAAAGTTGTCTGATACAAAAACCACCGGGAAGTCTGCCTCGTCGGACGACATAATTCTTCACGCGTCGTTAATTCATTTCATCTTGCGATTATTTACCTTAACACGAAAAAACCCCGATGTCGCCTCTTTATTATTACCCTCGTTTTTCGACCTACTCGGAATCTAATTAGTATAAAGTCGCAATTTCTCTAAACATATATAATTAATATTTCCAAAATGCTAGATCGTGTTTATTATAAATTCAAGATATAGGTACATGCTAAATTAAATTAAAATTATATCAATGCCGGGCTGCCCAATAAAAGCTAATTATCTATTCCATCTCTTTGCCGCATTTCATCAAAAATGAAGCATTGTTTCCGGAAGGCGCGGTTAAATCGAAATGATATTCCACATAAACGGGAACATGGAACGGATATAAACGCCCACTTGCACCGAATGCATTTTGTCGATCTATGCCAGTTGGCCAATATCCACGAATTTGTACATGCGTCTTTTTTCTATTCCATGAATCGACTGATCGCTTCATTTGATATATGACCCACATAGCGAAAGCATCGCAATTTTAATTACAGCGTAAAATATTTCGGAATATATTACAGATATTGCATATAACACATATTAAACATGACGTTTATTGCCTCATTACAATTATGTCGATTACGAGAATATTAATTACGCTTAAATAAGCGTAAAACTGTAACCGACTGAAAATTCTATGAGTCACTTCTCCGTTTCATAAATATCGCTAATTACCTAAATTTAAAATATTAACGAACCATTAAGAAATATTGTATTTTATTTGTAAATTCTGACAATATATACTCGCTCCTCACAATTATCTGCAATTGTTACAATATGGTTTTATCACACAAACGAAAAGCGCTAAGTGAAATTCTTTTCGATGCATGTCACCCTCAACATCGTGATACTATATATCGATAAAGCGAGCTAGTATAATGCAAATTCCCAAAGTGAACACGTTTTTCGTGAAAACGTTCCCGCATAAGCATAACTCATGAGGAGAAACATGAACCGCGAATTGAAACGAACGACACGTCATAGAAAGAATTGTTTGATCTATAGCTGTGTTGGGAACGATCGCCCATCAATCTTCTTCCCATTTCCAATATTGTCGAATTAATTTCACGCAGTGAGCCGCTACAGTTTATTATGCTATGAAAACATTCCATTTCATTCGGTTTTAGTATTCTGGCTCTTCTTTAGAATATTAAAATGTATATATTTCCTATTTATATTTCTCTTTTCCCTTTATTCTCTTTAAAATTATTTGTAATTTTAATGACTCAACATGTTTATTATATTTTCAAATTATATTTTCACAAAAGATATTTATACTCTATACTTATATACAATATTTTATATTATTTGAATTATTTCATAAAATACACATAAAATCCTTTTTGATAAACACTTACAATTAGTTTGATAAAACACTAACTCAATTAGTCTCTCTCTCTCTCTCTCTCTCTCTCTCTCTCTCTCTCTCTCTCATTTTTTTAATGTTATAAATATTAATATAAGTTAAATTTTATATCAACTTGTGCTCAACTCAAGTTCATTCACGACGCCAAGTAAGAAGTGATTAAACTTTTAAATATCCTCAACGCACATTTATAAGCATTACCTAATTAATTAATTAGAATTAATGTTGACTTGAGTCCGGTATTTTAATGCGGTTCACCAACATAAGCTCGAATTAAAATGAAGTATAGTTGCCCCTTATCGCCCGCATGTTCGCATAATTTAATTAAATGCGGCAGAGACAGATACTAATAGCATGCGCACGGATTATCCACAAACTTTCTTTGGAATGCGTCGCTTTGTAATGGAGAATAAATTCGAATGCGCCGAGTAGGCGATTTGTATTCGACGCAAATGAAACGTTTCCGGTATCGTTACGCATCGTTGCTGGTCGAAAAATGGCGTGCAATATCACAGTAGTGTGCACACGAGACTAAATGAAATTGCCGTGGCAAAGAATGCTGTCGAAGATACCGTCACACCAGCATGAAATGCTCACGAGTATTGCTTCCTTCCGCAAAGTATTTCAACGACATGTGCTCCGGCAGGATGTAATCGCGCGCAATATCCAAGCCAGACACGCAAAAGTTTGAACTACGTACGTGTTCTCTCATCTGCACAATATATTATAGATAAAAAAGATGAAATCGGGAGAAAGAGAGAAAAGTGCTACTTATTATATTCTGAAATAAAATCTTTCTGGACATGCAGTCCAAGTGTTGACGACTATCTTACACAAAAACATGTTATAACTATAATAATATTTGACATTACACTAAATATAACAGCGAGTTAAAATGAGATAAAAGGCGAAGATAAAAAGAAGTAAAAATCGAAATAATGTAATTCGCAAAACAATTTACGAAATAAACAAATCTACTGGTACGTGAAGATAAATTTTAGCACGAATGTATTGGTATGAATGCAGTTTTTAAAATTCTTTTGTAGAGATATGTATGCAGTTTGAACGACCAGAATAAATCAACTTTTTTAATTGAGGAAAAGAGAAAGGAAGACAGAGAGTGTGGTGTATCAGTGGGATGTTGGAGATTCAGGTATATGTCGTGACATACGAGTGTATTTATTGTCTAAACGCAGCAATGTTATTACTCCGAAAAGTGGGCCAATGTTACTTGGATTAAAATCGAACTGATTAAAGTCGAGCTCTCAGAAATTGAGTTTCGCTGACGGAAGCTTTGCACTTTAATAAAGACTCTGCAAGTACATTATTTTCTTCATCATAACGTTGATGTATTATATCGTCGTAAGATGCGTATACTTTGCAAACTACGGAAACAAGAGCTTAATTACTGCCTTACAGTTTTATAGACTAATCCCTATACTACCTCTTGACCCCAGCACTTTGGTTGCAACAGTGGCGTTGTAAGCCACAAAGGCTAATAAAGTAAATTCATTCTACGAGAATAAATTGAGACGGTGGCTAAGAATGCACGAGCACTCAAAGGCTTAGCTTTGAGAAAAGTATTTAGAAAAAAATTCAAAGTTCCTAATTTATCTTTTTCGCAAAGAAGGGTAAATTATACGCTCCATTAGCAGATAATTACCTCTAAGATCTATTTAAACAAGAAGTTCCAGAAAAATAATGATAGATAATTTGAAAATCTTAAACCTTACATAATTATTATTGTACATCAACTTTTGGCCATTGTTTTCAGGAGAAGAATGGAAGTTGAGAAAATGCATTGCGCTCATCCTCTCTCTCTCTCCCCGCACGCACGCGTGCGCGCGCGGCTTAATTACGTTAGCAATTTGCTAAAAAAAAAGAAGGAAATAATTAAATTATTCGGTTTGAAGAATATAGCAATTTATGCCATAATGCATCATCATGTTAAGATAAATGTTGCTGCAAAAGTGATGGCCCGTAATATTATTTTCGCACATCTTATAAATATTAATTGTCATATATCTATGCATTAGAGATTTCGTATTAAGAATTAATTAAATTTTTCAAATATTGTGACAATATTAATGTAACTTTCAAATTAAATTATTAGATTTGTGAAGTTTATAATATAAAAACCTCTCACACACACACACACACACACACACACACACACACACACGCACGCACGCACGCACGCACGCACGCACGCACGCATATACACACAAAACACAAGTAACATTAAATTTATAATATTTTTCACAATTTTCTATAATGCTGTTTTGTGATAAAACGACAATTTAAATATTTATTAATAATTCCCAAATATGTGTTCTGCATATCCAATATATTTCAAATACTTAAATATATACTGTATTTTCACGAATACAATTATATTCTTGGCATACCGAGAAATTAATCTACGATAAATAATTCCTTAACATTATTGCATTTCTGAATAAACAATGGATTAAATATACGTCAAAGAAAATTATATCACCGTATTAAATTAAAGAGATTATTCAGCATAATAATTAGTTAATAAAGGAATATACGCAGCCATAAATATCAAAGAGTAATTAGACTTATACTCATCCATATGCATGATTTCACCGTCGTCATATTGTGCAACTTTGTATTATCCATCGTTCCCGTTAGACCGCAGAAAAGTTGAAATGTTTTACATCGAAATGGACTACCAGTATATAACTTCGACGCGTCGCATATCTGATTGAAAATTCCAAAGTTGCGAAATTAGCGCTACGAGTTTGTTCATTAAACATCACAATTTGCGGCACAGATGGCAAAGTTACCAATGTCCATCGAAAGTGTCCGCTTCCCACATTCATTGGTCCTTATTTTCATCGTACATTCGGAACTAACCAAAAACATATAGTATTATGATGAAAAGTAATCTCATTATGTTTCGCGTACGATTCAATTTCAATCTCTATTTAAAAGCGTGATTAATTATTAGTATACGTAATTGATTCAATCTAATTTGCATTTCGACAATTTCAATTCGACAAATTATTGTTTCAAGACAAAAATAAAATTTATATTTATATTTCTCTTAAATGACATTAATAATATCCGGACTATTATATAATTGATGTAATTCTGCGTTGTGTAATTTTCTCCATTCGCCCGTTTCCTCATCGCGTTTTGCCCCGATGATTTTTCGAAGTACTTTATTTTCGAAAGCCCTAAATCTTTTCTCGTCTTGTACTGTAAGTGACCACGCTTCGCTGCCATAAAGGACTACCGGTAAAATAATCGTTCTGTAAATTCTAATTTTTAAGCGCCTAGACAATATCCGCGAACCGAGTAGTTTCTTAACCGAATAGAAGCACGCAAATGGGGTACGAGGGTCACAAATGGAGGGATCTGGCTCAGGGACGGGAACAGTGGCGGGATTTGGTATTTGCGACAATGAGCTTTCGAGTTCCTGACGCCTAATAATAATAATAATTTCTCTTAAATTCTTACATAGATCTTATTTCAATAATTAAATATAATAATTTCTTCATCTTATGAATTGCCTATAACAAGTTTTGCATCGTAACTAGATAATATTATATATTTATATCACTATGTTAATTATATATTTATGTAATTATATACATGTAACTAATCAGGTAAGACATTATATTAGCTAGTCATTAGATTCAGCTACAGCTTCTGCGTGCTTAATATACGAGTACACTACCGTCAGAAAATTTAGGACCAATGTGATATAATCTTAAAACACATAATTTATGGTAAAATTATAAAACAAATAGTGCAATTCTGATCGTTGTTTTTTTACTTAATTATATCTTCAAGGTCATACTGTGCTGCAGTAAAAAATAAAATTGGACTTGCGAATATTTTAAATAAAAAAAACATAAAAGTCTTTAAAACGCTTAATCTTAAACTTTCTGACGGTAGTGTATAATCACTACTTTTTTTATATTGTTTAACAAAATTTAATAAAACTATTATTATTTATCGAATTTGTACTGAATCAATCAGGACTGTAGATTTTTGTAATATCGAATAATCAAATGTTGCAATAATTTTTAGACCGTCAACAATTTCTACAATCGATTGCTTCTCTTTAAAAGCACAAAGCAGAAAAGTTTATTCTGCACTTCTACCTAATTTTCCCGAGAGAAATCGTCCCTTTCTTTCATCGCTATAAATCTCCTACTACCTTCTCCGCGAAATGGTGAAAAATTACCCTCATTCTTATTCACAAGAGCCACTTTGCAGACTAATGATGCCGTAACCGGTTAGATTCAAAAATGTGAAATAAACTTGTGTACCGGCAATAAAATGTAAATTCGTACTATTTGCAATCGGCATTCGAAACGTATTATATATTTTGTTTCTGTGTACGAAGATAACCCCAACTTCTAAATCGAAGTCTCACAATATTAATGTAATAATAAATCATTTATTCTAAGTTAAATAATACACACACAAATATTCTTTATTAATTAAATAATTTGAATGTTGCATGCTTCACAAGAAATGGATTAATGTAAAAAAAAAACATAATGATAAACTATTTTTTAATAAAATCAACATAAAAAAAATTTTTTTTAATATATTCTACATAAAAATATATATGTACACACACACACACACACACACACACACAAGTTTAAAAAAGATTTTACGAAATCTGGCTTTAAAGATTCACAGTTGAGGTGAGAGTCGGATCAGATTTTAAAAGTTATTTTAACCGAGATTGCAACCAAATCCCTACAATCCCCCCTATTGATTCAAGATACCTAAAATTGAGAATATAAAACGATTATTATGTGTAAATAAAGTTAAGTAAGAAAAAATCTTAAATTGCGTTAAAATCTACGCTTCTACAACTCAAATTTCAGTTTTTAAACAGTAGTATCCGCTACATGATATTAACTGTCATTTTATAAATTTATTTTAATGTGTTAATTTTTCTTATTTCAGATTCTATTGGGACCTCTGCATGCTCCTCCTACTGGTAGCTAATCTGATAATTCTGCCAGTCGCCATTAGTTTTTTCAATGACGACCTAAGCACTAGATGGATAGCCTTCAACTGCCTTTCCGACACGATATTCCTTATAGACATCGTCGTCAACTTCAGGACGGGTGAGTGTCATTTGATCAATTTGCTTGTTATTAATTCCCCATTATAATAAATTCTCGTCACTTTAATTGGAATTCGTGATAAAAGATTTTAAATTCGCAAATGTGTACTGCTGAGAAATTCCAATTTTAATCTTTCATATCAACAGGATTTGTGCAAGAACATCTGCATTGTCGCAGTAACAGTTAACAATATTAGTAACATCTTTTGAAACTTTCATATAATACTATTAGGTGTTGCTTATACCATAGTATCTTCGCAACATACAAAATTCCACTTGACATTGCATTTCGCATCATTTCCTCACAATAATCGACATAAATTATGATGTGTCGAGGATCGAAGCATTAACACACATTAGAATATTTTACAAAAACTCATCTTTTATACAGCTTTTATACGTGATAAAAAATTTCTCAAGACTTAATATAAAAAAATATTTAAAAGTTAAATCTCAAGTAAAAAATACTTAAAGAAATACATCAATCATATTCTCATCAAATTTTTCTAAAATTATTTTTCGATATCTTGACTTGTACAACTGTACAAATTTAGAAATGCAAATTTTGAAAATTGCAAAATTGCCGATAATAAGTAATTTTTTTCTTCTTTAAGAACAAAACCAGCGAAATTTTCTTTAAGAATTTTTCCAATTTTTTATATTTAAAATTTCAAGAACGATCTACCACTTTGAAATTTTGTCTTTCACGCGTCTTTGACTCATCCTTGTTACGTTCCCCAAGTATAAGATACCGGTAAAAACAGACGCAGTGCAAGATGGATCATTTATTTGCGCTCTTGCCGGTCTCGACAATACACAATGACAGTATTGTTAGGGGAAGAGAATACTCCTAACTCCTTGACATTTCGTTATTACCAAGGGATTAATTTGAAACATGTTTGAATCGGTTTCGTAAACGCGGAATTAGGTCACGAACTGCGACCGATGGAAATCATTATATTATATCGCTTTGTATCGATTCGCGATAATTAAAAATTTCTAAGTCACATTATTCCGGCATCCCGTTCCAATATTTTTTTTAGCACGGAATAGTAATATTCTTAATAATTACTTCTTTTTCTTTTACTTATACCTATAACAATTCAATGATTGTTTTTTTCAATTGTTAAATTACGTATTATATATACATAATGGGTGCATCAGATGCGCGAGAACGGCAACGTGACAAACTGTCGAATCGATGGCAAGTCGCCAGAGCGTGAGGTAACAACATTAGCGTTTTTCCGGCAGCTTGAGCTTCGCAGGCTTTGGAAAATCATTGATGTGGAAAACACCGAAGTGAAATTCTTTCGTTGCAGGTATAATGCAGCAGGATAATGCCGAACAGGTGATACTGGATCCGAAGTTAATCGCGAAACACTACCTCAGGACTTGGTTCTTTCTCGACCTCATCTCCTCCATACCATTAGACTACATTTTCCTCATATTTAATCAAGTAAGTATGTCTACATCGTCCTACGCAACCTTACATATTCCTTGTTAAGTCGTAAGTTATTAGCTCGCTACACACAACTTTGTGACAGAGCTGGGCTAAACATGTATTTGAAATATTTTTATTTCAAACACAGTATTTATAAGACAATTGTATTTTGTATTGTACATTTCAACGGAGCATATGCAAATATTTTGTATTTTGTATGTCATGGAAGCATATAAAAGTATTTTGTATTTCAATATTAATAATGAAAGATTGAAAGTATCTTGTATTTTGTATTTCCAATAATAAGATTGACAATTAATTATTATTATTATTATTTAAATTATAAAGTACAAAAAACTTACAATTTTTCGATTTTAAATACAAAATACGTAATACTTTCATGTGCTCCGCTGAAATACAAAATACAATGCCCTGCTTTATGAAAAATCATCAAAATAACTTTCTAGTTTCTCTTACCAAATTAATAAATAATACATTTTCATGTACGTACAACATTTTTCACGATACATATATAAAAAAAAAATTGATGTAAAAAAAGACTTTTTTAATTCTTTATATAATTTCTCTAGAATAATATACTAAATATCAAATTAAAAAGAAATGAAATAGTAAAATTTTAAAAACCTAAAAATAATAACACTAATATAAAATAGATATAAAATAGAAATGTCTTATAATGTATAAATATAAAATAATTAATGAATCATGAAATGATCTTCTGAATAATTTTCTGAACGATTTTCTAAATAACTCTGGATATTTGCACACTTGTTTACTGACACTCGGAGAGTCAAATATTACAGTAACAAAGAAATTCGCAAGTTTCAGGACTTCAGCGAGTCCTTCCAGATCCTGCATGCTGGACGTGCTCTCAGGATCCTCAGGCTTGCAAAACTGTTATCACTCGTTAGATTACTACGTTTGTCAAGACTGGTGCGGTATGTCTCGCAATGGGAAGAGGTCTATGTGAGTGTTCTGCTTACTATACAGCACTGTTCTTATTTTGTAAACATACGATACGTGTAGTTCGTGTATAATTTACGTATATAAAAAAAAAAAGAGAAAAGGAGAAGCGTTTGGTGACCTTTAACGGATTCAGGAAGCTGACAAACGATTTTTCCTCCTACGAAACTACTGCTTTTCCTGTAGACAATGAAGCTTAATGAGTTAATTAATGTCGATTGTCAGTTTTTTTGAATCTATCAATTGCAGAAATCATCTTCCGCATTTTATGTGGGATATTAAATAATTATGTCTATGCCTGTGATATATGGTCGCTGTAGAGAATCGGAGGAGATAAAGGCAACAAGTCAGCCCACTTTCGTACCCTTACCGTGGATATTTCGTATTTAACTGCAGATGGCTCATTGAGTCTTACTAGCGAAGTTCTCACGTCAGTGGTGGATTCTGTCTGACAGGCAATCTTTTTTACGAAGTCTTCTCGAATTTGCACTCATTAAATGAGAATTTCATTCTCACTGTGTGCAAAGAGTCTCCCTTTGTCATAAGATTTTCATCAATAAAATTCAGTCGATCGAATATATATATATATATATATATATATATATATATATATATATATATATA
>NW_017305895.1:1267677-1277595 GCF_001594115.1 Trachymyrmex septentrionalis
TTCATCGTTGTAAATGTCTCAGTCCACCACTGCGGGGAATTTTATCGAACTGGGCTCTCAAATGATTAGATTATGTTTCGCTTTCCGTTGCTGAACATCTAATAAATGTCCCCACGGCTCTACTCAATATATCCCGTGATACCCCGAAATTTCCACTCTACAAGAAAGTCTCCAATCCTTCCGTCTATCTTTCTCTCTCACGGTAATAATAATCGTTAATTAGAATCAGCTGTTCTCCCTTGCTCGATCATTTAACCGCACCGAGAGGAGCATAAAACAGATAATAGTCGTAACAATAGGTAATACCTCTAACAAACAATTCGCGGACACAAGCGGAGAGATAGCGTGACGAAAAAGCAAATAGAGGAAAAAAGATACACGTGCACGTGCGATTGCGTGTACCGCAGAATCATCGTTAATACACCGTGAAACTCGATACAAAGAGAATCTCGTGACACAATACGACAACATTTTATTATATTTTTCATTGTCGTTTCGATGCACCGATAATTGTTGTTGTTCGCTATTCGTATCTTACTCGTTACTTTTTGCTCTCGTTTTAACGCACATGTCGATTTTGTACACGTGATGTAATGGTACGACGATTCGTCGACGGGTAAGTAACTGTCCTCCCAAACAAGTGTATATATATATATATATTCGATAATCGAAGTAATGCGTGAACCTAGCGCCCATTCTTTTCATTCAATTGGAGAATCATTTCGAAAGATAAAAGAAATAATAAAATGAATAACAAAAGGTAAAAAGAACAATCTGATTTTTATAAACGTCTTCCATAAATTCGCGTCTCTATTGTATTTTACTACAAATATATCTCGCTATTTCTTCACTAAATGTTTAAAAATTTAAACAAAGTACTGCGAAGTGGTTGTTGCAGCTACAAAATAGAAAGATTGTGAAACATGTATATTATTACAGTAATAAGAAAATAAATCAAATAACGATAATATTCGTGTATACATGTTGTGTATATATCTCGCCAGGTCAATTATACGGCGAATGAACTGCAAGTGCATTAATTGTTTGAGTGGGTTAATTGGATTGAGAAATTATTGCTACCTTTCGGTGCTTCCGCACGTCGGCGATTGTGTTTACGTGGGATAACGTTTTTGTGTTACGTTATTTGTGCTCGCGCTGTTAGCGTAAAATCGTGGCACAGCGAAGAGACCAACGAATCAATCAGGCTTTTCGTCCAATCGAGATAGCAGTCTGTCATTCGCTGAAAATCTTATTACGCTTGCCTTGAAACGTTACTATTGCCTCCCTCTGCTTTTTCCTCTCTGTTCTGTTCTGTTGTACAAAAATATGCTGAGAAAAAAAAATATATGCGCGAGAAAAAAATTGTATGCGCGAGGGAAAACTGTGTTCCAAGTGCAATAGATTCGTCACGCATCCGGGTATCGATATCGTTTGAACAAATTAACTATAGTTTGTCAAATAGCAGCGAAGAAATGCGCGAGGCAAACGTACCGACCACAATGCGACCGAATACGATGTCGAGAATCGCTACCCCGTATTCTCTTTCTTTGTCGAATTCACGTTAAATCGTTTTCCTTAAATTGGGGATAAAATGTTTTCTCAATTAATTAACGCAAAATTAAATCAGTTCTTATACCGTCTTCGGTGAAAATTTAATGGACTTTGAAAGTATGCCAACGACAACGAAAATAGTAATTTGTGGCGCCACTATTCATAGACGCTAATAGAAGGATAATTGAAAATGTAGATCCATTTAAGATGAAACTTAGCCAAATACTTTCCATTCATCTTCTCTTCTTCGTTGTTACTAATATCGTTGTCATACTTATTTTCGAAGCGCGAGGAATAAACTTTCACTGTATATCACATATCGCATTAAGAAAATGCGCACTGGTAGTTAATTTATAAATCATTTCGCATGATTATTCAATCAAAGCTGATTATCATCTCTTCAATGGGCAGACTATAAAATATACGGGCTGTTATATTTGTAGTGAAATTATTTTAATTTAAACTAATGCTAATTATTGGCTAATTCGTCGTTTTATATACTTTGCTGTATAGAAAAAAATGCAAGCTTGGCATAAAAAGACTGTAAGTGCAAAATAAATAAAAATTGCTTTTCACAAAATATTTAATTTATTCAAAAAATATACAAATACACTGTGTGTAAAGAAACAGCACTTACAATTTTTTATTTCAAGTTTTCGTATTTATTATCAGACATCAACATTGATATATAACAAATCAGATGGTTGTCTTTCATAATACACATACACATATACAATTATGTTTATCCCTCCACCGTTTCAATGCGAGAACAGAGCCGACAATTTATCCATTAATCTGTAGCAGCGAAAAATCTTTATACCGAGTAGATATACATATACAATACATTCTGAAAACGAAGATACCATAAGCACATGTGTGATTATCACGCCACTCTACACAACATTATATCTTACGAGGATCCTAAATCGTCTAATCGAAAAATATTGTCATCTTCTTACATCTACTTACTTTCTTAAATAATCAAGTGAAACACAATATAACGATCCTCATATCTTTCCTAAGTATTAAATCCATTTTATAATTGCGTAAGCGTAGTTGTAAGTAGTAACTGTAAGAATTGACCAATCACAGTCAAATTTGAGGCAAATATTCGATATGTGATTGGTTAATTCTTACGACCATTTAATCTAACCACGCCTACGCAATTGTAGAATACTCTCTAAATTTCTTGAAATAAAATCTCACTTCAAAAAAGTAAAAATACTGCCACTATTGAAAAAAAGTGAAAATATTTGCATTCTTGAATAAGAGGGGCAGATATTCACTCCTGTTTGAAGTGAATTGCACCCTTTCAGAGTGAGACTCCAAAGAAAAGAAATCTCATTCTTTTTTTTAATGAATCTCACTCCAAAAAAATTTGCCACTCTTATTTAAGAGTACAAATATTTTCACTCTTTTCAATAGTGATTAGTATTTTAACTTTTTCGGAGTGAGATTTCACTCTAAGAAATTTAGAGGGTAGGCATCACACAATTTTTCATATCATCACTGTTGTATGGATAAAATACAATCTTACCTGTACATCCACATGCATACACACTAACACGCACAGGAATCTTTTAATTCTCAGACATACACACACGAGTACAAAGAAAACAATATATACAAATCGACTACTAGCGTACTGCGAGAACACGTTTCCGAATGGGTTTGCAGATCCCCCTTTATCAACAGCCGGAGAGGCACTACGAGCGTCGGGCGACACCGCCCCAACCAGACCGAACCAGCAAGGTGTGCCTGCCTAGTTACCCTGAAACCAAGGCCAATTGCCCTTACTTGATTCAAGCGTTCGTTAACACAAAACTCAATGTGTTTCTATAAATATATCTATATACGCTAGATCATTATTACTCACTACTGTCGTTTCTTTCGTTGTTACTCATTGATTACGATTATTCTGATTACCGTTGCCGTTTTCGTTTGTGGTCACCTATCTCTCGTTTTTCATTTTGAGTTTCATAGAGAACGTGCATAGTCTTGTCGTGTAATTTACAGTCTCCGGTACGAGAAGTTATTTTTCTTTTTACACATATAACACACCCGACATACTTAGACCCAGTTTGTGAATTGTAGCAGAGCCGATCAAGAGCTTTAACATTGTCGGGGAGTTCCATGTTCTGTAAAAAGTCGATCGAGTAAAAGAGAAAAGACTATGCCTACCATTTGATCAAATGTTAAAAGCTTATGACAGACTTACGGAGTAATTGAACTCCTTCCTTGTCGCGCAACTTCGTTAAAGTCTGAACACTACAAACTCGAACAGGCAAAGCGGAAAAGGTCTTATACTTTAATTAATTGATCTCTCGTAAGGTAACGGAATTATTGGAATGTCATTCTGGTTGAAATTAATTTGGTTTGAAATTAATGAAGTTACAGTATAACTTTATATTTCATACAGAACTAAACGTAACTGTAATTTTCACGGAAGTCAAATAGCTTTCACTGCGTAGAACACTTCAACAAGCTCTT
Source organism: Trachymyrmex septentrionalis (assembly GCF_001594115.1). Taxonomy (NCBI): domain Eukaryota; kingdom Metazoa; phylum Arthropoda; class Insecta; order Hymenoptera; family Formicidae; genus Trachymyrmex; species Trachymyrmex septentrionalis. Next base: position 1,271,719 of record NW_017305895.1, read on the forward strand.
GATCAGTCTTGCCCTTAGTCCCGTAGTCCTGGCGATGCGACGTGTGACATGGATCACAGATTAGAAGATGCGATATTAGCTGAGAAGAATTCAGTATGTATTGATCGATGGAGAATGATAATGCTTGCAGTATTATATCTTAGTGACGATGTTTTTCTATAACTATATTGTTAAAATCCATGTTTCACCGACTAGCTGATCCCTCGCCAAAGTTCTTGAGAACAGTTTTTTGGTATGAGATGCTACCTTGTTTTTGTCGGGTTTTGTTGGAAAGTTCCGTTCTGCTAGGTACTAACATGAGTTTGGTTACACGAATAGTCATTGTGAACTGGTGTCGTGTCGAATATTCGATCGCGCGATCGCAGGAACGGCCGACGTTCGTGCCGATCGCCGTTGAAACGTTCACCTCGAATTTCTCGGCTCTCGATTATCGCCGGCCCCATAAGCCGCATAACTTTATTGGCCTGATACGACATAGATGCGCATGTACATTACCGTATGAGTCAATAGCGATTATCGACGTTCTTACAGTGACGGTTTGCATAATCTAGATACGTGTGCATGTAAATGTACTGATAGTATATACATTTTTTGACGGATGCACCATTTTTTGACAATGGTAGCGCATGAGGTCACGGTGACGATGAAGAGCCGAGAGTTCGTTTGTCGTGAATCTTATCACCGCAAAATCGAATCAGCGCGTGATTATGAAACAGGAAATGTCTTTTAAAATTCTTATATAACATGCGAGAGTAAGCCTGATGGAGAATTTCTGCGAGGTATTCGACACGAACCACTCAACAGACGAGAAAGTTGGTTGGTCTAACCGTAGGTCTGCCTGTGAGTGTTAGGTGTTAATTAACCCTATTTGTCCAAAATTCTTGGCGATGTGCCCGTGTTCAGTGTGTGTTCCCAGTTTTATTTACTCCCGAAAATTTACTCCTCTCCTTGTTCCTTCCCTCGAGATAAACTTCTAGCGAGCACCCCACAGTCCCACCGATTATTTCGTCCCTCCCTCATTCGCGTTCCGTTCTGATTGCCTGTTGTTTCGTGTTGTCTAGATATGCCTGATTTAACGAGGAGGAAGCGATTCCGATTTCGTTTCTTTTTATTTCATTTTCACATTTTACTTCCGCCAGGACGGAGAGTACAATTACGCAGACGCCGTCGGTACTTTCCTCTGCCCACGTATGTATCCGTATATCATCATATTTTTGTTCGTTTGTTCTCTCTTTTTCTCTTTCTCTCTCTCTCTCTCTTTCTCTCAGGAGCACGTTTATATTATAATATTATCGACGATATTTTCCAGCGTAGATCTTTTTCCGCCGTAGATCGGAAACGGTCATTAGATATCCACCCTGGCCTCCGCAACAGGAGCGAGAGAAGTACGCGACAGCGTGCGATCTTTTAACCATCTCGCCACCCGATATACACGTAGCGGATATGACGTTTCCTCTCTTTCGCGTGCGTCTTTTCGTGTCTCCGCTCTTGTCTCGAGAATTGCTGCTCCTCTTCGCGATCGCACGGCGAATCACCAATGACGCAGTCTCGTCTCGATTCGATTGTGCAACGAGAGGAAAATTTTCCACGAGAGAGATGCTTCTTACGTGTTGATTCCTAAAAAGCAAAGTGTAACATTTTCTGGAATACATATGTGTATCTATATATATAAACGTACATCATAATGTACTGCCATTCATGTGTGCATTCCATTTTTCGCGAAGAGAGACAGGAAATAAGGAGAGAACAGTCGATTAATCGCGCAGACTCGATCTGAAAGAGACGATTCTTGTTCTATGTGTCTTCTTTTAATGTGCAATATTTTTCGTATTGTTCGCCGAAAGAAATTTGTCATGCATTAGATTTGAATGAACAACAAATGTCAATCTGAGGAATTAAAGTTACGATTGCCCTAATATATTAAAGCTTGTCATCTGTCTTAAAAAAGCAAGGTACAAGATGTATAGAGAAAGATGAGAGTTTTTTTTATATTGATATATTGTTTTAAGTTGAAACCAATTTAATTCTAAAAGTTTTTAATTTCTCTTAGTTATTGTTTAATGAAACACTTTTACCACTGAAATATAAAAAAATATAGTACATAATATAGTACATATATAGGATTCATATAGATAAAAATAAATATCACGTTCAAATGAATAAAAGAAGATAAAAAAGATAACAGGTAAAACAACAGATTGTGTGATCGCAAATTTTCTACCTTATTTATTCAACATTAACTTTTCATTGTGTGATTTGTATTACATTAATTTTGTTTGTTTTTTATATATATTATAAAAATGTTTTGTTTTCTGTATATTATAAAAATGTGATTTATCGATTATGTCACCAAATTTCAGCGAGACAAACGGTTTCTTCATATACGTGCGTATTACCTTCTTAACGAATCAACAACGCGTTCAAAAATTCCACCCTTTGTTCTTATTAATTAATGAATTAATTAATTAGAAAAAAAAACAGCAAAACGCAGTGCTCTTTGTAACGAGTGCAAAAGCTTTCCGCCCGTGGCACGTATACACCCTGTTTCCCTTTACATCGTAATTAAATCAGATAACAAACACGAGTGCCTTTGTGAGCACGCACATTAGAGTTAACAGCCGCACAGTAGCAAACCGCCGCGATAATGGTCGGGGCTGGTTGCATTCAACGTGGCAAATTAAAACGTACTCGCGTGTATACGCATATTAAGAGACGATAAATCATGACTGTCATGCAGAAACGCGCGATTGTACGTCCGCGTGATTTTCGCGACACGTACTTGGCAAATCGCGCGTTTCTTGTCGCGCACAATTACCGAGATGTATACATAAAATGTAAAGACGCGTCAAAGAAGAAGTGTTGTAAGACATCGCGATTAATGTGAATATATTCTTGTCTTACTTCGACTATGTATTTATAATCTCGATGTGCGACCATGTACGATGTTCTTTCACTTCGAACTACATACATGCGGTAATCTCTTAACGGATAATTTTCAAGTTTCTTCTGCCTTTTCGTGACTTTTGCATGGAATTTTTCAGAAAGATGGGAGCGATTCTCCTTTTGTCAATGTTTATCTCGTCACAGACTGTTTCTTTCAGCAGAGCAGCGATGCGCGCACATTGCCCCGGGAAAAGCAGAATTTTTATATTCCACAGTTATCACATTTGCAGATTTTTCTCTCTCTTTTTCTCTTTCTTCTCTCTCTCTCTCTCTCTCTCTCTCTCTCTCTCTCTCTTTTTCATCAATATGAATTTCATAAGTCAAGACAATATTTATTATGTATTGTATCACCAACACTCAAAATAATTTTTGTTCCTTCAAACGTAAATTAATGTGCACTTTTCTTCTTTTTTTAGCCTTTCTTCAATTAATATCCTACTCGATTAAATTAGTAAATTAGTAAAGTGTTAATTCAAGACGAAATGAGCAGCCTCTCCCATATATGGAAAACTATCAAATTCTCTTCGGCGTACATTACAAATTTTGGTGGCTGGTTTAAATCGAAACAATGACATAGAATTTGCATGAAAGATAATATCGACAGTGTCGCGAAGTCAATTACGTTCGCGTGCTGAATTACTTCAATAGCTCTACAGACACGCCCAGGATCAAGTTACATGGCTTTGCAAGTTAATCGCGCGGTTTTTTACTCAGTCTGTAAATCCACGACGATACCACATATATACAGAACCGCTAATTAATTCATCGAGCTTCATTCGAGCTTGAAAAGGAATTGCGGCTTCACGCTTGGCGCGCGACTGCTAATTCGATAGCTTTGATATTCGAATGGCTTGTTGATTACTAATTACCTAATTCACGGATTATCGGACTGTTATTCTTCGTTATCGTGCCGTGTACCTTGCCGATTATACTTTTGCGTGCACACAGTCGCTCACATCACCGAAAATCGTTCTTTTATATATTTACGCCCCGCAACTCACACTTTAACCGATCTCTCATCATCCATACGATCGATCGAACGATCGATCGTTTGATACTCAAATTACGGCGGTCAACACTCGCCGGCGAAACGAGAACGTTCGCACCAACACCGATATACTGACACCTGGTGTAATTATTTACTCTGTTTATGTGCTTGTGTATGTGCCAGTACTAGCGTTCAGGAGGGAGGATGGAAAATGAGAGGTACTAACACCTTATATCTATGTAAATATTATATATCATCTTTCTCTACATTTTTTTTCTTAATTTATTTCGTCGTTAAATAGATAAACTAACGTGATTCACACGTGATTGTACGTACGGCCTGATTCAGTGGATGTCACCGTTAAAAATGTTTACAGTGACGTCGATTACTACTTTTGCGCATCTGCTGGCGGATTCCGCGATCCGAATATGCTTCATATTACTATAGCGAAAGGATGAAACTTTAGGGATGGGATTGCCTTTCAGCGTTCGTTGTGTAATGTGGCTACAGTGTATCGCACACGAAAATTTCTGACCTCACGAGAGACGAGAAAAAGAAAATCGATCCTGCGACCACCCGACAATCTCCTGTACTACCTCCTATACTACTCCCGTCTTACTTTTCGCTACTTTACCACCATACCATCTTGCAAATTTTCTCTCTGTCAATTAATACATATATAAAACTGCCTAATTATACCGACGTTTTCTCTCCCGTCCTCCTTACTGTTACTTTCAATTCCGTTTCTTTCTATCTCTGTTTCCTATTTTTTTCTTACACTCTTTCTGACACTATTTCTACCTCCTCTCTGTAAAATTTCTATTAACCTCTACAGAATTTCTATTAACCTCTTCTTACTACGTCTGGCTATGTCCCGCTTTCTTTTGTTTCTAGATATTGCAGAACCTACAAAAAAAACGCACTGAGCGGAGGGGGCGCCTAAGTTCTGACAATATGACTAAAAAGAAGTCCGGTTTCAGCAAAAGCGAACTTATTTTTAAGGTAACCCGCCCTGGCGAACGCGCGAGCTCACGTCCACGTGATTCGCACCACGAATCAGCCTCGACGATTTCCCATCCGGTTTTCCGCGAGACTCGATAGAAAGAAGTCGACCCTCTCTTTGTCGCCAGTGTTTAATTAACACAGTTATTGAATAAGATCTCCGTGATAGTAAAGAATTAACAAAAAAGTAACACCATTCGTGTTACGATAAATTCTTAAAAAAAAAAACACTCTATAAATAAAAATATAATGGCACTTTAAAGAACGACTGGAAATATTAATAAAATATTTCAGAAATTATAGATCCCACAATTTTTGCCTTAAAACTGATCTAGTACGTATATCTTTGAGCAGTGCATTAAATCAATCGTTTCTTTCCTTGCCGAGATATTTATTGCATCGTAGGTTTTCGAATAATTTGTGGCATCACGCGAGAATCGGATTGCTGATTTAATCAATCGACTGCCGTTCTGTCGATATCTCGCGAGGACCGGGAGCGGGGCTGACGAGGTTAATTGGACGGAGGAGCTGTACGCTGATTGGCTCGTTGGTTTATTACAAACATTCAGCTTTTACTTTTTTCCGCCGCATTATACATTACATATACCCGCAGCAATAGGCTATGCTTCTATACAATCACCATCGGCACCCGCCTAGCGATGAGAAAGTACATGTACATAATTATGTGTTTGATATGATAATCTAGAGGCCCACGAATATAGATATAACAAAAAAAAAAAACGTCGTGCTCGGTTAATTACGAGCCACCTTTGCGTCAGCACCTCGCGGATGTAGAGGCCCCAATTTCTGATGATCGCCGATCGACAGCGCGATATTCGACGTGAAAGTGAACGAACGGGGATCGGTTGTCAAAAGTCCGGCGTGGCGCGTCCGACACAAAATAATCGTATATTCGTATTAAACCCTTCCTCTCTCCGTCTCTT
>NW_017305895.1:1277695-1313733 GCF_001594115.1 Trachymyrmex septentrionalis
TCTCGTTTACTACTTGACTGTTTGTTGTATCATCTACGTCTTCTCGATCCTTCCGTCTTGTACCCTCTCTTTTCCCTCCGATCCTTCCGCGTCCCATGACCCCGATGGACGACCGTAAACCGCCTGTGTTTCCACGCACTATCTTGTGAAACGCTTTTGATCGCTAGACGGTGTGCACGATCCTGTGAAAACGAGCGCACGTAATTGGGCGTCCCTTCTCTGTCGCTTTGTTGCAAATTGCACACTGTATATCAACCACGTACCCGAGGTGTGCATCGCTACCTTAGACATAAAGACGCAGAAGGAAAATGGATACAGACCACACGTGCGAGCGCTAACGGAATAACAATTAGGTGCAATGTATATGAAAGTAGAGAGCTCGCTTATCTTCCCCTACCGCTGCTCTGCAAACTGATTTTCACCTTGTAACCACCCTCGCCAGCCGCGCGTCTTACCCACCGCTGTCCGCTCTGTCGCTGCCCATTCCTCGCTCTCTATCGCTGCTTCTCGGCCGAGAAAGTGCACTTTTATCTGTGTAATATCGCTGGCTATCAATGTGCTTGAAAATTCGGGAAAAAAAAAAGAAAAACGAAGACATAACAGAGGAGCGAAGGCACTTCGCTTTCTCGCTTCGTGTGGCTTGGCTTGCGCGAGACTTAACGTTTGGCAGCTGCGTTTTGTTCGTCGTCCCTCATTACGCTCATGATCACTCAAATTCGTCTCGGCCGAAATGCGAGGAACTCTTTCACCCTCACGACAAACATTTATCTTCCGTAAACCCCGTACCTCGTCTCGGTTGTTCTCTGTTGTGCCTTTAGTTTGCAGTACTCACTTTTGTTCCGGTGTCATTTTAGAGCGTTTGTTGTTGCCACTTACAAATCGCCATCCGTTAATTAGTGCGCTGACTCATTGATCGTTGATTGTTCATTAATCATATCGTGGAGACATAACAGAATCAAGCTTTCATCTTTACTAGACCTGTGACTGTCTCGTAGAAGAGAAGGTTGATGTTGAGTTACAGTGTATCATTTACTCTGTGTTTCCTTCTTTCTTCTTTCTTTTCTTTTTATTCTTGTTAATTTTTGAAACCACGCCACGCACGTACATATACGTCGCATCTCTCATTAGACATCGACAATATATGTATGCGTGCGCGTGTGTACCGTGTACTCCACGTGTACACGATCTTTTTTAATTGTAGACCAGGTAATGTATTGAGCTATATGTGGTCTAGCCCGTAAGTTTCCTATGTTTTCTTACTTGTTTCCCGTAGGCGCAGAAACAGTTACCATTGATCATCATCCATGGAGTATATATCATAACACCCGATAGATACTAGCCAGTATCCCTAATATATTTTACCGTATTTAGATAACCAGATCTCCGCCCTTCATCGAAATCCTACGGCGATTGGGCATCGATGCATCTCTCGTCGCCTTTTACATTGTTGCATCTATTAATAGCCATGTCTACGATAATTGTAAATGCGACTCTTTTACAACTAGGTTTCCGGCGTAATCGCACAAGTGATGAAGCTATGCAAGCCAACTTGATACAATTAATTAAATTTTTCTTATGAATATTTTATTATTGAAGTATAAAAAGAAATTCTGATTATTTAATTTAAAGTAGCCTAATTGTTAAAAAACAACATATTATAAATGTAACTTGAATTACATATTTTTCGCTTATAAGATTTATAAGCATTTATTGCTGCAATTTTATCATGACAAAATAAAGACAACATTGTATGGAATTTTTCCAAAATGCATGAAACTAAGTTATCTTCAACAAGATAACACATTTGAGCTTATTATACGTCATTTTATGTCATTACTGTCGGTACTGCAATGGCTCTATCATTTCTGCGGTTTAAGTGCAAGAATAATTACCTAACTGTTATACAGGGGGACAGGTCCCACTGCCGTACGATTTCAAGATCATTATACCGCGATTGCCCAAGAACCTCGTAAACAGCTTCACCTATTCCTCGCTTTACTGTCGCTTAGATTTATTAATAAATTAACCGGCACAAATTTTTCATCTGAGATGAGTGCAAGAATTTTCTTTTCGCGAGAGTATCAAACTTCCGTAAGTTATAAGAGCACGAAAGTGTATCGAGTATGATAGATATGGTGAGCGATAAAAAGAGAAAGCTTGAAGATCTTAACTACTTGCGGGTGTTTGGGCAAGCGCGTTTAACTTCGGAAACTTCAGTTTGTCGCCGCATAACGGGTTCGGGAGAATTTTCTTCGCACATGCCCCGTCGACGGCGCAATATTCTGTGTCGGAAATTCATTTGCGCCACCGACGGAGTATCCGAACGGAATCTCTCAAACATCAGAGACCAAATACGGTGCATGACACAGTCATTATTGCAGCGCGCGTATCGCGTATTTCGTTGCGAGTACCGCACGCATACGAGTGCGGAAGCAGATATATATGTCATCGCCACATATGTACATACATTATGTACATACATGAACATGAGTCGCACTTCATGATACCTTCAATGATCCTTAGATAATTCTATCCTTATTTCTCGGTTAATAGGAGGACGCTGAGACTACCCGACTCCACCAACCCTTCGAGTATTATCAATCGTTTTTTGCCGATCCTTATAACAAATAAAATCAAATTAACTTCTGAATAAATTTTTGTTTACGTATAAAAATCTCTTATAAAAATTCGTACGTATATAAAAATAAACGTCAAAATATACCTGATTTCAGAAATTTGGATTTATCATTATCATTAACGAATGGGGATGCTGGATTTTGGATACAAAATTATCGACATTACAGTCGTATAAAAATTTCCAAATTGTCTGGACAAAATAAAAAATCTTTTTTTAGGATTAAAATAGACGCAAAATTAAAAGGTGCAGTGGACTTTATATTAAAATTGAAAAAAAGTTAAGTTTTAACTTTTTTCGATTTTAGTATAAAGTCCGTTGCACCACCTCCTAATTTTTGCGTTTAATTAATTCAGAGATTTTTATTAATGTCGATAATGTGGTCTCTCCAGCATCTCCAAGACTGTATATTGTACATATCTCTGTTAATATTCCACTTCAATGCACAATTACCAGGAAAAGAAAAAACAAATTACTTAATTGTGCGTATTAATTATCGAGAAAACTGCAAGATGCAGTTCTCCATGAAAGATAATCATCAAAATAAGATATGGATCGGAATCTCGAAGGGGTTTAACTCGCTAAATTAGCCATGTCGGTACGTTCTCCGCGTGTTCTCCAGCTTTTTATTTTATGGACGGATTCCCATATCGTACTTATTGCGCACGTTGGAGCCGAACAATTTGTAATTCACGTTTGGAACCGAACGGACTATATCGACGTCATGATAGAGCGTCGATTGATTTTGGCTCTTTTTTTTTCCTTTTTGTGTACGTCATATTATCATGAACATTTGGCGCATAAGCGGTTTGAGAATCTTGGCCCAACCAGTTGCAAATGATTGATATTTTTTGTTAGAGCATTCGTAGAATAACCAGTTATTTATCAACGTTTTAGGTTACATTGAATTGTTCTTTTGTGTGCCACGTGATGCGTATTTTCTAATGTAGCATGCTTTTCTTAACGGACGAAAAAAGAAAGAATCTCAAAAGTGTGAGAACGACGATGACAACATAGGAAAAGTGTGACACTCTCACTCAGACTATACAGTGTATTCCGAAATTTATGAATTAAAATACTACAGCAAGATGATTTTTAAGATATAAAAATTTAAATTATAGATTTAGCCAATTACGATTAAAGGTCCGTGTCCGTGAATCGCACATCAACATTGTTAATGATCTCGCATTTCATTCACAGACAAAAGATTGTGTGCGTATATAATGTCCATATAATACCGTTCGTTGCGTCTTAAATTAAATAACAAAATTTATTTTATTTTTTTCTCTCAAAAGTATACTGATTACAACTACTCGTTATTATTTACGTAATATTAATAATATATTACTTACTATTTACTTACGTGCATATCTCGTTGCATATTGATTTATAACTATGCGAATTTTAAAGTGAAATAATTTCGTTTGTCGTTACATTTCAATAATTTTGAACTAACTGATTAAACTTCGCTCAATTATAAATTATAAATTTAAATTTTTCTGGATATATTCAATTTTTTTTCCAACGTTGATATTTCTGTAATTTGTTGACTATTATGACAAGTTAAAAAAACATTAAGGCTTACTCTATTTGTGATGCAAAACACAAGATTAGTCATACAAAAATTTTAAAACAGTGAGGGCTTAAAAAAATATCGTAGATATGGCATACGCAAGTGAATATTTAATTTAAAAATATTGTAATTTTTTCACTAGTGTGCTTGATATAAAAAAGTACATTTTTTTCTTCTTATATTTATTGTGAAAGTGTTTTTACATACATATTTTTTGTTATATGAGTGAATTATATTTAAATTTCATTAATAAAATACTCATTTGTATTTCTAGGGATTAAAAATTAAGCCAATATAATCAAAAATTTAAAAAAATGTTAACGATTTTTTTATTAAACAAATATGGAACGTTTTAAGTATCTCTATATAATTGTTATTATAGTGAATATCAGTCAAACAATTAATTATTTTTATTGATTGACTTATTTACAAAAATAAGAATAATAAACGATGAAAATTAATATATGCAATACGAGATATCGTACAGCTAATAAAGACAAATAAATAATTAATAAATAATCAACTATCTAGAATTTAATTGTTTAATTAAACAAATTATTTACGCGCGCAATAACATTAATATATTGACGTAAAATAATTTTAAAAAATTTTTAATGAAATTTTCGATTAATTAAAGACTAAAGAGAATCAAAGGATACATAAAATAAAAAAAGATTAGAATTATTGTAATAAAATAATGGCTCGTATGTATGTCACTTAGCAATTATTTATATCTTATTTATATCTCCTATTGATATGATACACAAATTAGTAGTAGAGATATAATTCCGATAAATTATCAATTTATATTATTCGTAACATTTTTATTAACAACATCAACTAATTCGCAACAAACCTTATACGCAACACATATGGATGTTATGCACATAATCTTTTGTTTATTGTCTGTGTAACATGCGCAATTAATATTATCGACCAATGACTCATGAATAGATCGTTTAACTATAATTTATGATTGACTAGTTTTTAATCTTAATGTCCTAAAAACTATCGCAACTTATTCCTTTGACAACTTTTTGCTATAGCATTTTGATTCGCGAATTTTGAGACACTATTATATCTGCGCTAAGATCTGAATTTGAACATTGATTCATACTTATCCATTTTGTCTACAGTGAAGATTTTTTAACCAAATGTTCTGTTAAGTAGCAAGAAACTAGTTTAAAAATAATTTAAAATTTCGCAAAAAATCTTGAATTTCGATTTTAAACACGGTTTTATCTAAAAATTTGCTGTTTTTTTCTCATAAGCGCATAAATGACTAGTTAAAGAATAAAAATAGCTTTATTTTCTACAGAATTTGTACCAAAATATTCGTTGAATAATTATCAATAAACGATCGGATCTTAGTGGCGGATTCAATCACGTAGTTTACTCATTATTCCTAAATCTGAGCAAAAACAGTAATAGAACCAATTGTATTCGATGAATTATATATCTACCGCGTTTTTGTGCAACACTCGCTTACTTGCTGTACACTACGCAATCGGAGCTTTGGATAAACAAGAGAAGTTTTAAAAAAACCGTGTGAGAAACATTCCGACGCGCCCGATTCGGCACGAGAATAAAACTCTTAACATTGTTGTTGGCAGTTCCTGAATATGGCGTCGGTGTTCATGCGGATTTTTAACCTGATCTGTATGATGCTTCTGATCGGCCATTGGAGTGGCTGCCTGCAATTCCTGGTCCCTATGCTTCAAGGATTTCCCAGTAATTCATGGGTAGCCATTAACGAGTTACAAGTGAGTAATCAACGATATTACACTGAGAAAAAAGATTTTGTTAATTTAACAAACTACCAGTACTTGCAACGAATGATTTGTAGATACAGTGATAACAAATGTCGGTACTGAAAATACAAGATTTTTCTATCATGAAGACTGATGCTAGTCTGCTATTCTAATCAATTATTATTAGTAATAAAAGCAATCATGTATCTGCTGGATAGATTTTTATTTGCCATACTGATTATTTATAAAAGGTACAAACAACGACAAATACAAACGTGATTTGTCTTGTATAAATCATGTATTATTTGTTACATTGACGAATAATGAGAAATGATTCGCAATAATAATTGATCGATTCGTTTTCCTGTCAAATCATCACATTTGTTATCACTTTTCTAATAACATTTGTTATCACTGTTTTAATAACAAACTCATTTCTCTCAGTGTATTTCAATACACTGTTTACGATTTTAATAATCACTAAATGTATACAATTCCAGGATTGAAAAATAATCTGTTTAACATCGGTTTCACTTCACTAAATTCACTTTTATTCAATTTACTTTTATTACATTCTTACAATTCATTTCTTTTCTTTTAAAAATTATTTAATATATCGTTTTTTTTAATTGTTTAATGCCGTTTTTTCTAAAGCTCAACATTCATTCAACTTACTTTCATTATCCTCGTTACCATCAATTAATTTCTCTTCTTCTACAAATTATTTGATTTTAACCAATTTTTTAAATTATTTATAAACAAATGTGTTTTTTTTTCAATATATAAAAATAAGTAATAAACTGTACGCGATTAACGCGTAAAAGTTATTTGGCGGTTTAGCAATCATGAAGTGACTTTTCAAGGAGCAAGAAATCGGGCGAAGCTCCGCGCAAACGCTGTGCACTTTGTGCCAAAATTAGCGATCGATTTGCAAAATGTATTTCCGTGTTACAACCTGACGCCTACTTGCAGGACTCATTTTGGCTGGAACAATACTCGTGGGCCCTCTTCAAAGCCATGTCGCACATGCTGTGTATCGGGTACGGTAGGTTTCCGCCACAGTCCTTGACCGATATGTGGCTCACCATGCTCAGCATGATCAGCGGTGCGACGTGTTACGCTCTTTTCCTCGGACACGCGACGAATCTCATTCAATCTCTCGATTCCTCGAGAAGACAATACCGCGAGAAGGTAGATAACACATCTATAACAACGGCAATACGCGCGAGAGTAACTCGCTCGGAGTTTGCCGGAATTTAATTCCCCGTCTGACTTGTTCGTAGGTGAAACAAGTAGAGGAATACATGGCCTATCGAAAACTACCGAGAGAAATGAGGCAGAGGATCACGGAGTACTTCGAACATCGGTATCAAGGAAAGTTCTTCGATGAGGAACTGATCCTCGGGGAGCTGTCGGAAAAATTGAGAGAAGTACGATAGGATTCATATAAAACACTTTATTTAATTGAGACTAAAAATTTAATTGAGATTAAAAATAATATACGTATAATATTTTGATAATTGTGAAATTGAAAATCCAAGAAATCTCATCCTTTCTAATGATATTAAACTATTCGAGTTGCTTGCACTTTTTGCATTCAGAATCTTCGCTTTCTCTCTTTTCAACCCATGAATATATATTTATTTTATTTTATAGGCAAATTCTTTTGAGAATTCAAGCAACGTGAATAAATCTATTAATATTCAACACAGTATCGGTCTCTAGAAAAAAACTTATTTTGAGAAAATATTATTATATATCGAGAAAATATTTCAGGGAAAGCGGATAGAAAATCTAAGAAATCTTTCACATTCCTTCCAATTGATAATATTAATATTCAACATAGTCATCAATATCGATTTTTTAGAAGGCATCGAAAAGATTCACCATATTTAGATTAAAGAAAATGCAGATGTGTCTATTGAAATCGTGCCTCATTTTAGGATGTGATAAACTACAACTGCAGATCGCTGGTGGCGTCCGTGCCCTTTTTCGCCAACGCCGATTCGAATTTCGTCTCGGATGTCGTGACGAAACTCAGATACGAAGTCTTCCAGCCAGGTATCAAGTGTCATAAATGCGTTTGCTACTCGCTAAATAAAACGTCTGGGCGTAACACGAGGAGGAATCTTCTCGTGCGTCGCTCAGGAATCGTGCGTGATATTCAAGCGTGTAACGTACTTGTAGGTGATATCATCATTAAGGAGGGTACAATCGGTTCGAAAATGTACTTCATACAAGAAGGTATAGTCGATATCGTGATGGCAAACGGCGAAGTAGCGACCTCGTTATCGGACGGGTCTTACTTCGGCGAAATCTGTCTGTTGACAAACGCGAGAAGGGTGGCGTCGGTCCGAGCGGAGACCTACTGCAATCTCTTCAGCCTCTCGGTGGACCATTTCAACGCCGTATTGGACCAGTATCCCCTAATGCGCAGAACGATGGAGAGTGTTGCCGCCGAGAGGTATAAGCTTTGGTTAGGTTTGTTCTATCGAGTTGGTGTGCTAATAGATGTCAATCATCACTCCCACTCCCATCTACTTTATTTGAGCATTTCGTACTGTCCGACAAAACGGAGATCAGTCATTTGCTGCCTATGGAAATCATATCGCTCTCGCCTCACATACCGATTTTTGTATGTGTTTGTTAGAATTCGACGCTTGTTTTACACACACATACACACATATACGTCAATGAAATATTTATCGAAGGAAAAATTTAAAGAGATGTATTGTCGCTCATTGGCTATTTTATGAATTTTGAGCGAGATAATTGGGGAGTTGGGAAGAATTTGAGACAAATTTATGATAAAAGCGCACTAACTTATAACTGCGTTCTATAAAGCGCATGATGTGCATAATGTATCATTTTATTCTTGTTGTTTATCATATGTTAAACAAGGATAAAATTACACATCATGCGCATCATGCGTTTTACGGAATTCAGCTGATATTTATAATGAGTTGAGAGGGTTAAATCCGTTCGAAATATCTTTAATACAACGATATTTCGAATAACCGGAATTCGTTTTATATTCACATGCATGAAAGGGAAAATATCCGATATAGTGCATATTTCATGAAATCGGATATTACCCGAGTGAATAAATAACAATTGTAGTTCAACATCGTGACAAAAGTTTTACACTCTCGACACATTCATTACATGATAATGTTCTATTTATAATTTGGCATAACATATTTTACAAATTATTTGAAATATCATTTTTGTCACACGTCCACATATAAATCAATTTTATACAGACTTGATTATACAAAGAATTGTATTATAAATTATTTTCTCTCAGTGTTACGAGATTTCCGCTAAAATATTTACAAGCTATAAAAACACAATTGTTGTTAAAAATATTTTCAATAGCAATCATATGTTTATAGTTTGTAAATATTTTATTAATAATTAAAAATAAAAATAAAATAGCTACAAAAACTTCTTAAATAAATATTGATTATCGAGATTACTATTTTATTATTTACCCAACAAATAAAAGTCTAAAGCCTATAACGATCGAAACTTGATCTTAAACGCTTAAATAATTTTCATGTAAATTTATATACCACATATGTAGTCATTTAAAACAATTAATTCGGCGCGCAATTCAAAAGATTACTTATGGTGTAATAAATTCACATGAAAATTATTTAAGCATCTAAAATCCAGCTTCGATACAGGCTTTATACTCTTATTTGTTATGTATTCACATATACGGTCTTAATAGATCGTTTATTATTTTATTATTTGTTTCATATATTCGCGTATTATTCAAAATTCCATGATCAGTGTGACAAAAATAAGTGATTTTTTTATTAGTTTACTTCATTCGATTACCTTTAGCAGTGCAAGTAGTATCGAAACAAATAATAATGGCTGTTGAGTACAGATAAGCGGCGGGTGTTATAAAGTGCCACGAAAGGGACGAATCACTGTGCTGCTAAGTGGTTTAGAATTTGGTGTGAATAGTAGTCGGTTATGTCCCGTGCGACATTCCCTACGCTTAATCATACTTTCCTTGTAGGTTAAACAAAATTGGGAAGAATCCTAACCTGGTGGCTCATCGCGAGGAAGATCTTGGCAGCGAATCAAAAACGATAAACGCCGTAGTAAATGCGCTCGCGGAGCAGGCCGCGCATGCCAGCGCCAGTGAAGAATCAGTAAGTACACGAATAAATGGCATTTGTAAAATTTATAATTAAGCTATGAATACATGCCTTTTTTTATGGCATTTCTTCTCTCAACCAAAAGAAAAAATACATTATTATTCTCGACATATCTTAATCTTACCGATTGCAACTTATTCTTAATCTGGACGAATAGTATAAATAAAATAATGTTCTGCAATTTCTCGTATCTTTATAGAAATAAATAGATACATATGCGTGTCATCTTAATAAAATTTGTCATTTCAGGTACATAGTATGGAGCTCAGAACGCTGCCGGCTTGCCTCTTGCCCAGACCAAAGTCTGAGAACAATTTCGCGAGCCAAGAACTTACGAGGGAAGGACGGAGGATCTTTCACAAGAGCGACACTTTCCACAAAGATTCGTATCAATGACGACACTCGTTTTACTAGCATATGCAGAGATACTAACGGCTCCATGTTGGAAGAATGATAGAACTTATCTTATCGATAGGACAACTATGGTGGTTTTGTGCCCGGTGCTAGGGCGATCCTATAGCAGCGGTCTATACATAGATATCGGCCATGCCAGTAGTCCTTTAGCAATCGATTTATAGCGCCTTCTTATATTAATCTGACGGCATTTTCGTCCAGGACCGCAAAACCACCGAAATCAAGTCCTATACTCCAACTATGATACAGATTTCCGCGAACAAATAAAATAGTACAATAATGTATAAATACTATTAATGATATATAAAGTCTTCATGAAACATATATCGCAAAATAATTCCGTGATGGAAAGGAAAGGTTTGAAGAATAAAGGAAAAAAACTTTTACATTTTAGGCCCCTTTATCTTTCAAACTTGATTCGAACTCCTTTTATTTAGAAAATGATGATGAAGCAACTCCAAACAATCGCGAAATTTTAATCTTTTACGAACACAAGGAAGAAAAAAAAAGAAATATCTGTATCCTCGGTTGGAGAACATGGAGCCACGTTTTACGCCGTGTCTCTTCATTGAGAACAATCGCCGCGTCGCATCAGATGCAATATTAAAGATGGATGGACGCAGCGAAGAATGAAGATCTCAAAGACGACGAAGAGCAGGCCTAGAAGTTTATAGAGAATATGTAGCCCACATCGTGGGGAAAAAAATTAGGTATAATCCTAAGTAACAGTGTAACGAGCGTAATTCTCTGTGATTTTGCAAGTTGACGTTTCGCACTTTAGGAAAGAAGAAAAAAACCAATATAATCTACGTGAAGAATTAGATTGCTCTTTTTTTTTAAAGCAACAACTAACATAGAGAAATCGTCGTAAGACCAGAGTACTCCGATTAAGTTGACGCGATTTATCCTTAGCTTCGTACTGCATTAGAGCCGTGTAAATAAGTGAAAAATGTAATACTCCGTGCGGGGAAAGAGATACAAGAACAAAGGGGAAAAGGTTCACGTAAGATGGGTTAAAAATATCTTATCGGTGAAGGCTCTTTTTCTGATTTCAGATGCGAAATAAGTTTGCGTTCCATGACTCCGCTTGTTTGATAGATCCTCCTTTATTTTGCTACGTTTCAGTTCATTTTATATTATAATGACACTAAAGCCGCGAGTGATGATTACATGTTGCGACTCAATGTCGGATAGACCGTCCTGGTACAGAAATATGATCGGTAAGAAGGAAATTACGGTCGCGCGCGTTTAAGAATCCGCGGACGAATCCAGAAAAAGAGAGAGTTTGAAATGCGATTATAAGAATTAACCGGTTCTACAAATCCTACCGAGGGCCTGAAGGCTGTGTTTACTTGTTGAGAGTCCTTCGGGCCGCTGTGGTTACATGTCAATGAATGAATTATAAGCGTAATGCGAGCAAAGTATCTTTTTATGAAATGAAAACAAGAAAATACGCGATGTACTATAAAAAAGCTATAAATACTATGTAATAAATTATTATTATTGTTACGATTATTACTTGCAATGATTACTACACCACTACCGCATAATTAGGCGACTAAATAAATTACCAAAAAAATGATACAGTTATACACATATATGAAGTATTATGCATAGTGGTTAAAAATATCGTGTTGCAAGATAACCCTATAATGTTCAGCTCTACGTGCGAAATGGTTTGACACCAACTAAACCGATACTTACAAGCAGTTTATACATCATAATCCCCCCGGAGCTTGATCTATTGTATTCCGTTTTAAATAACGTTTTATAAATACCAATATCTTCGAGGCCAATTGAACCATACCGATCGATCTCGCTTTGCGTATTTTATAGACGCTAACCGAAATCAAACAGAATATTTCATTTCAAATACCTCCTAGCATTCGGCTAAAGAAGTTTTTAAAAGATAATTATAGTACTATTTAGTTTACACAAAACTATAAATCCTAATCTGTGCTCCTTACTTGTTAATCCCGAAGAGCACAAGTATATTTGTAGCATCATGTGTTACAACATAACGTTCCTAAATTTCTATAAAATTACAACAAAGCAAACATATTTTTATCAAATTCATTAAAAAGAAGACTATTTTTTTTCAGCACTTTACATATAAAATTAATGAAGTTAACACATTTCTTTTAAGTAGAGTATGTTAAATCGCGGCTGTGCTCTTTAGGATTAAAGGGACGTCCTTTCGCGCGACCTTTAGTAAGCATGCGATCGAACGCAGTTATTCGCTTTTATTTTCTCTCAAATTCGAGATTGCGGTGCTCTCTTCTGCGTGAGAAGTAAATCGATCATCCTCTATTAAAAATAACGCCCGAATGTTATTTTTACTTGTATGATGACGAGACTCCATTAGCGGGCGCACGATTGAAAAGGAGTGAGCCAATCGTTTTTTCTAGTTGACGCGTATACACGTTATTGCGAATACATCAATGTACATATATCTTCACGTAAGAGTTTAGATGCGCGTTTCATACATATACATATGTAAACATGAACACTTACACACGCGTGCGAGAGGGAGAGAGAGAACGAGAGAGAGAAAATGAAAAAGAAAAAAATACCTATTTTTCATGTAAGAGAGACATAGTTTTTTGTCATTATTTACACATCTTCAACACACGTCTCATACTCAATATATATAAATATAAATATAAATACTATATAATAGCCACGAGAGTGTAAGGAGAGAGAATGCGTACGAGAGGTCAAAACATTCCAATGGTAGAGTAGTCATAGACCGCATGTCGACGTTTTTATAGTTTAATCTGTACGAACGGTCTAGGATTAATCTGCCGGTTCGGGCCTAAGAGAGTACGCATTAATATATAAATATTATAAATAAATATATATAACATTGTTACTGTGCTCCGAGACGAGTGCGAGGGAAAGAACAAAGTGATTGTATACAAAAGAAACAGAGGAAGCTGTACTCTTACTACCACTGCTAACTGATAGACACTATTTAGCCACTGTCTACTTATGTCGATAAAACGATAAAAAAAGAAAAAGAAACTGCAGCAAGGAAGTGCTGTATTAGTACTCTACTCGCATACATATACGAAATATTACGTGTACATAATACCGTACGTAATATGTACGTAAGGAGATACACATCTCTATAGCGCACTACAAAAAAGAAGGCGGAGGAGAATAATTCTTTAGGATTAAACAGAGAAATCGTGTGACTATTTGAGGCGTGTGAACCTTACTCCATAAACAGACAAGAGTGAGACACTTATTAAATAAAAATAAAAAAGAGGTGAATAGTTTTTGTATTGAGAGTCAAGTCGCGCGTGAACAGCGGAATATATATTGGATCAGACCAGGGGGGGGGGGGGGAGGGCAAGAAGGAGGGGAAATAGATCCGGAAATCGGAAATGGACGCATATAGTGTCTGTACCGGCAATGAATTGAGTAGGAAGCCCGAAATTTAAAAAAAAAAAGACGAGAAACACGGGTCTACATTCGTTGCAAGAAATTAACCGGATAGCGTGCACTGGATTACAAGAGCATTAGATACAATTGTCGTCCGAGGCTGATTAAAGTGCGTCAATTTAGTAGCGATCTATATAAAGCATGCAGAATGGGACGCTGCGAAGAAAATACGAAATCGTAAATGGGTGTTTCAAATCTCACATATCAATCGTTCTGTTGAAAGATGTCGCGAAAGTATTCGCTGGATGCGAGAATTGTTTTTACAGTGCGCTCAGCAAAAACGCTTGACTGGTATAGCGTTTATTGTACTTTTTTTTTAGAATATTCAATCTCGCAGTTCACTTAAAGCAGATTTAAGACTTGGACAAAATTTTCACGTATTGTACATCTCTCGAGTATTCATCGGTAATCTCATTCGTTAAATATCATGCTAAATGAGAACGACTGTTTAAAATGATCTTCCCTTCAAAGTAGACTTACTATTTCCGTTTCCGGTTTCAAGGATCAAAAGCTATAAGAACGATCGACAAAGAAACATGCGACTGTCCAAAGCTAAATAAAATGCTATTAGATGATCCGCTGTTAAGTGTTTCTCAATAGTTTTCGCACGGTGACACGGTTACTCCCAGAACAATTACGATTAGCAATAAAAACATATTTTATTCTTATTCCGTTATGTATTGCACACTATTAAACACTGCAATATATAAAATTATTCCGATTGACCGTTTAAAATTATTTTAACTATATTGAACGTATCATTTGAAGATCCGCTACCATTGTCTGTTTTTCTAGAACTGTTCGAAAATCAAATGTGATTGAAACAACGAAATATGCACACATCAGAGCTCACACGCGCGTGCGGTAATTCTTGTATAATATTAAATAGAAGTGTGTAATCACGTAGATCTTAACAGTTTCTTGAATGCAATGGTGCTATTGCATGCTAGTTTTTTTTTTTTTTTTTAAGAAGCCATAAAACTCCGCGATCGAAAGAGCAGCAGGTAATCCCTCATCAGAAGTCGCATTAAACGACTATCTCATCGAATTTATATCATATCTGTTTCAATAATATCTGCTGCTAATTAGAATTTTATATTAAGAATTTTAAATTTTCTTTTATTTATTTTTAAATTTTCGTGCTTGTTGGGTCTCTCAAAATATCGTGACACCGTGTGAAAGCTAGGGCAGCTGCTAGCTGGGAAACCTGCGTGTAGTACGCCTTGTAAAAAAAAAAAATAAAATGAAGAAAACATTACCCTAGCGTCAATTTTCTACGAAAGAGTTTTCTACAGGGTTCACACCATGAGCGGGAATTCGACGTCGTGCTTATGGTATGAATATGTATGTACGCTGTTGCGGCGCTGATATGAATCTACCGTTTTTTCTATTACACGTTATTGCGTTTGTAATTACGATCGTTTTTTCGAGCGTGCGAAGGAAAGCAGACTACAGCGGGGAGCATTATCAGTTATAGTGTAAGTTTGCTTGATTGAACGAAGCGATTAGATGAATGAGAGGAAAGAGATACTTCAATGAAATGTGCTTCGGTTTTTCTACGCGACTTCGCTTCCGTTTCTTTAGCGATCTAAAGATTTACTTATTTAATAAAATAAAATTTTTCGAAAATTTAGCTGCAGAAATGATACAAAAATTTGGATGAAATACATGGCAGAGTAAGAATGCTGCGATTCTTTATAAGTACAGTGTCGGCATCTTTCGCGATACTAATGGTGTAGCTTATAAAACCTATCTTTGATCATTTGAGGATATTAATATTAAAAGAATCCAATATAGTTACTCTTTCGTTGAGAATACGTGCAGGATAAATAAATTTATGACGGTTTTATCGAAATTTATACGTAGAAATTTATATTCAAATTTCAATAATTCTAATTGCAAGAGCGAGCTAATTACTTTCATTAATGCTATGCCATTACTCGCAAAAAATCTGACATGTGTCATAAGAATACAAAGTAATAATAATAAATGAATATGCCGACTACGCCGTTCTACGATGCTGTGCGTATTTCATTAAGGTCAGCTCATGCTGTGAGTAAGCAATAATTAATAGCAAACATTTAATTAATTCGAACGAGAAAATCAATCAGACCTTCAGCTAATAACGCTTGGTATGTACGAATATCTCAAGCTATCGTACGACATCTCGGAGATGCAGTTGCACTTCGTTAGGCGTCACTCTTTATATCGAGTGGAAGTTAGTAGCCGTACGCGTTCTGGCCGAAGGAACACACACTCGTGCTTTTCGAGATCTAACTTCTTCTCGTTTTGCGATTTACGTAGCAATTTGCAATTCGATATATTTTACTAACGGGATAATTAGGCGTACAAATCTAGATGGAGGAACTGCATGCGATTAGGGAAAAATTAGCGCGGGCCGCGAATGCAAGCCGCATACCTATATATATATATATAAAAATTCGAATCAAGGTCACACTTCTTTTCTAACGGGGCCGTTGTTTCTTTTAAAAAAAAAAACCGATTCGATTCTAGCCTGGCTATATTATATATATTTAGGGAATTAACCGGCCGACTATACTTTTATAAAGTGTACGAGAAGTATTTCACGAGCGTATTTAGACACGGCACCTTTAAAATATACTTGCCATAACGAATGCCTTAGCAAAATGTTACTGTATAATTGAGATACGTGGCGGAGAAGGTATAATATAAGTAAACATGTCATACGCATGACACACGATACACACAGACACAAGCATACATACGGTGTACACAAAGTCATATACACACACAATAGGCAAATGAGTCAAAAGCCAATGCACATCAAAAAAAAAAAAACATAAGTAGAAAAGAGTACCTACATTCACCACGTGCACGCATAAGATCTACCGTGATCGCGATCGATCACGATAGATATTATACGTGTAATCATGTTAACAAATAACCGATGGAAGTTGAACAATCACTCTAAAACAGTGTATGTGAGACTTCTCAGAAGCGCGTAAAAATACAAGTAAAGGATGAAGGTGTAAAGTGAGAGTATATATAATTAAATGTATTATATTAAGATTGAATTATTTCTAGTGAGTGAAAGAGCGATCATTAATCATGTACATACCATCGATAGCAATACTCAACTTCGCCCGTCCATTTAATTTCTACGTCATACATTTCGCGTATAGAAAAACAAAATTTTATTTATCTGTTTTAAACTCTATAATTCATCTTGTAGAGAGAATTAACATGAAAATACCATGAACTATTTCTCTTTCTAATATTTTAGTTTTAAATGTCGCGCCTTGATACATGTGCCATACGAAAAAAGAGGAACCGCGGATACTAAAGAAAACAGGATGGAAATTTTTAATGTAAAAGAGAATTTAAAGAAATCTAATTGATTTTGCACGCGAATTTTTTTTTTATCATAATCGCGAAATAATAATTTTGAAAAATCATGAAAAGATTACGGTTATTAATTATTTTAATTATAACGCAAAGTTGTTTTTCGTAATTTTCAATTAATTCAATCAAAGTAATCTGTATTCAAACAAAATTACGCGCGTATTTTAAATTATATTCTTATCTAGCGGCATTATACTTGATACGAATATGTAAATATACGCGATAATTTCTGTCGTTTAGTTCAGTTATCAATATATGCGCGATTGCAATTACACCAATTTTTTCAGGCATATGGTATTCAGCAGATAGCTGAAGCCAATCAATTAAAGCGATTTTCCAAATATTCAAATATAAAAGTCAAATTCTGACAACACAACCTTCATATTCTTCGGTATTATCGATTTATTTCGGTATTACCCTCATTGTGAAAGAGAGAAACTCGGCCATTTATAAATCAAATTATAAATAATAACATACTATTTAAGATATCCTACATTCTGTAGCAATATATTTTATGACACTTATTCAAAAGCGTTCTTGCTTTTTATCCGAAAAAAGAACGTCTTTTTTTAGTGCATATCGTCACATCTGTGCCCTGCCTGCCGACGAAATTATACGTACATCCGCATACATAATCGTTCGAATAACGTCAAAGCATGACGAGCGCGAATGTATAAACACGTGCAGCATACACAACCAAACACATATACACACGTACATGCATACTCCGAGATTTCATACAGTATCACACTAGCGACTAACTAGTTGAAAAACTAAACTATGTATAAGAAAATGAGAGTAAAAAATATCAAGTATCAAAGGTCAATGGCAAAATAGTTGAAAGACTCTAGCTTCGTGGCGAGGAAAACAATTATTTTCTATGCTATTATTTAATCACTGATAATGTAATCTATGTTAAATATGTCCGCGCGTACGCATACACCGCAATACGTCCGCATGTGCTTATAACAAAGCTTTATAAAACTACTATAAATAGCAACTATGTAAAACACACGACTGCGACGACTGTATTTCTTATCTGACTACTAGAGTTGTATCGAAATATTGTATCTCGCTAGAGATAATTTTCCATTTGCCGCTATCAAATATCGCATGAAACGAGCGTGTTACCGATGTATACAGACGCGCGGACAGACGTGTACATATATATAGAATGAATTGCAAATGAAATATTACAAAGCGACACGCGTTCTACCAGTGAAGTCAATCGCGATAAATCGTATAAGTAGCGGAGAGAACAATTTTAAAGTGAAACAAGTATTAAGGTTAATCACGTAGTGGGGAAAAAGTAACGACGTCTCTATGCTGAAGTCGGCGAAAATAAGGCAAACGTTTGTATATTTCGTCAATAGATTTCGACACGCATTACGACGCGACTAACGTAAACGTCTGCAAATACATTTACTCTAATTTTTCTCTGTTGCGATGAATTACTGGCGAGTGTCATAATTAGGATTTCAATCAGCGTGAAATATATTCATTATTGCAGCGTTAGTCCGCCAAATCGGCATTGCGATAAATATTTTGCAAAGAGTTTATGTTACTGCATAATAGGAAGTAAATGCGAAAGAAATGCATCAAATGAAATGTAATTAAAAAGATCTACATAAGAGTTTCCTTGCGTACCGCAAAATATGACGCTCGTATTTGTAAAAATTTAAAGAATAGAGTTTCTGGAATTGTTCTTATTTCTAGACGGCACTTATATGCTGATAAAAAATGTTAACTTTACTTTCGTAATAATCATTAATGAACAGATATTAATATAATTTAGTGCCTTCGCTGCTATTTATTCTAAGAATAAATACTTTGGTGCAATTATAGTATTGCCTGTTCAAAAAACTGATTTCTCCTCCATCCTATGACTCATGTAAATGTGACTGTATTATACTGTATTACAATTTTGTGCGTAGTTTTTTCTACAAGGAATAGTAAAAGTATAGAAGGATCTTTATTTTTTGTAGTAGAACAGAAGCGCGCGAGATAAATAATACATGACTAATACATGAAAGATTAATATAAAATTGTCATCAATTACTTCTTCTAATTTTATTCAATACTTAACGCAACTAAAAAAATACATTTGAAATTTGAATATTAATAAATGCTCTAAAATCTAGATGTATATACTTGAATTTAACATGCACTATAAAACAAATAATTACGAATATTTTAATTTTTTTAATTGCATTATATTTTAACACATCTGTTTTCTTGTTCATTAAAATACAAATTATATGTATAATCATGTGTCGATTTTGAATTATAAAAAAATGTTTTTAAGGTACAAAAAAAAATGCATCTAAGTATTTTCATTAAAAATTTGGTAACAAGCATTTCATGTGAAACAATTAATTCAGAATATCTCCGCGCACATTTCATTTCTTCATATTTACTATCAAATTCGTCGCAGAAAAGAAGATAGTTACATCAAAGCTCGCAATCAATATATACATATAATACAATACTTGTTATAACAGCGATTATAATCACAAAGATCACCGATATTGATTGCATTGCGGAACATCATGAAAAATTTGATAATGTCAGTTCCATGATCTTTTTCACTTTAAGCTTATACATACCATTAAAATTGTGCACATAATTACAGTATTACTGCTCTGTTACATTTCAAAGCATACACATCAATTTTAAGATTTTCTTGCTTAAATAAAAAAAGAGGCAGATATCGACTTCCATTGAAGATATTATATTTACGTTATGTTGTAGCAAGAATTCTTTTACAGAATTGTTTAAATCTGAATTTAATTGCATTGCTCTCGAAGTAGCAGAATTTTCTTGGCAAACTGATAGTAATTAAATTATTGCTTTTCTGCGCGTTGAGAAGTGTTTCATTAATACATTCAAGTTTGTCTTTTTTCGGATTTCAACAGCATCGTTTGCTGAGGACCATGCATTCACATGTCAAAAACCTGGTAAATTTTATCAAAATCGAGTTAAAAATAATAAAATGTAATATCATATAAAAGATTAGAATCATACAGAAAATATTAGCCTTTTAAGATCTTTGCCATCTTTGAGATAGTTCTATGTAAAATGTATTATGTTGAAATGTCTTTTATGAATTTATTTAATTTTATTCATCGCGAATATTTCTATTCTATATAAAATTTACTTCATAAATCAGAACGTTATGTGATAGCAAATAATCATCAAGTTAGGTAAAAATTATGTCTTATCCAATCGAATCCATGGTCTTTAGATTACGAAGCTCAAGCAATCTTATAGTTCTATCAAAAACGAGTCGAAGTCGCTCCAGATAAGAACGCGACTCAGCGATCGGTTAAATGTTCGCGATCTTTATAAAGCCGAGATTGCTATGCGTATGATTTAAAGCTTCGAAAACGAGAGTGTCGAATATTGCGTGTATTAGTAAGTTATGCGATATTCAAACGAGAACAACTACCATGACGGTAACGGCGACGACGATGGCGATGACGACGATGGGCAGATACGATGACAAGAATGAAAAAACGTCAAAACTAGTTTATTGTAAATTACGCTCACGAGAAACGAGAACGAATGGGAATTGATTATGTACCTATGTACATTGAATATACATATGGGTATATATCCACGTGTACAGTTGAAGCCCAATGTAGTATGTAAATAAGCCAAGCGGACAATACATGAAAGAGAGAAAGAAAGCTAGAGCGAGCGAGCGAGCGAGAGAGAGAGAGAGAGAGAGAGAGAGAGAGAGAGAGAGAGAGAGAGTGTATGTGTGTGATGATGAAAAATATAAGAGAGAGTGATGTCGCGCATTGCAATAAATGTAAACATCGGCGCAATTCGCAAGGGAGAAAGCTTTCAATTCCAGACACACAAACAAGATTAATTAACTCGCTGTTAACAAGTGTCGTGACGAATGATCGTTGATTGATGATGTAGAGTAATAATGTCAACCTCTCGTCTCGGGCGAGACTTTTCTCCACGTGCGAACGAGCTGGTCCTGTTGATGGATTAAAAACAAAAGAAATAATATAATAAAAAAAAAACTTTATTACAGTCACTTGAAGAAAGAATTGAATGATCGTATGTGTACAAAAAAAAAAGTAAACGACCAGCTACTAATCGACCGATAGACTTTAAAGCAATCTCGATTAATTAATGCAAGTATACAAGGTGTCTCGAAATTTGCAAATCAAAATACTATAATCGAAAAATGTTTTGTATTGACAAAAATGATGCAAAGGTGTGCGTCATGATATTCGCCTTATAGCGCTAATCCTTAAACTAGTTAATATACATAAATCGTAATATAAGACGCGAAATAATAAAGCCGTGGTTATTTACATCTCAAAAACTTGGAAAGAAAACTATTGCTCAAAAATTGCTGCTCGGAATGAAAAATGGCAAATAAGTTTTGAACTTTTTTTTCGAGAACTCTCTTGATATGGTATTTTGATTTGTCAATTTCGAAACATCCTGTATATCAATGTCGCGTCAGATCGATGAAATTGGCGTCAACTGCTCCGCTAAAATATCGTATCGACACATCTCAAAAATAATTGAAAAAAAAGGAAGAAGATTTGAATTCCTACCGATGCGCGCACACTCCACAATATTTCATTATGGGCTCAACCTACGAAATGCGAAGCGTGATAGCCGGTATTTTAACAGAATTTTCACGTCTTGCCGCTGCTGTGCTCTTTTACATTCAGTCTTAATCAATCAACAGCGAAGGAGTTTATCGATTTTATAATGTAGGTACCTTAAATACGTAGGAGTATTATATATACTATTGCGACACATAAATCAGTCGAGATATATATAGGACGCGGCCGAGACATAGCGGGCATATACGACAAAGTGATAGGTACCTGTAATGAAACTGTATACATATGTATCGAAGAGAGAATTATATCGTATGTAATCGTTGATGACGTTAAATGCACACTGGTCGTAGTGATGATATTTTTTATTGAAAAGTGCTCAGCGAAGTCTGACCCATATTGACTCACTCACTGACTCGCTCACTCACTCTGTCACTCCGATCACTCACTATCCACTCTCACTACAGTATATATGTTACGAATATGTGCTTTATATAGTTTAACAAAATAAATTATTTCAAAAATTTATAGCGTCTAACGCCTCCCATTTCCAGTGTGAATGTTTTTCTGTTCGTATCTACATGCAAATTCTTTTACTTCAATAAATATTATTATTATTATTATTATTATTATTATTATTATTATTATTATTTAAGGTGCATACATGCAATGTGTGATAATATATATTTCATAATAAAAAATTTAAAAATTATAAAAGATAATAAATAAAATGCCAATTTGATCAGACACTGGTTATTAATGTGTATTTTAATACCATTTATTCAAAGAATATTTAAATGAATATTAAACGTATACGTTTCGATTACGGTCAAGGTCCTCTTCAGTACAAAAGATATATTAACAAAATTACATAATGGTAGCGCATACGAGTATAAACTAATAATATAAAAAGCGAGAAAAAACATAGTAGTGATGTCCGAGTTAATCTTGGTCATTAAATTACTAAATTAAATGGCTGTCAAGATTGAACTATTTTTATAAGGTTTGTTGCACATATTCCATTAAACTGTTCCATTTAATAAAAAATAAAAAATAAAAAATTATAAATTTATATAAATTTTTTGAAAAAATAACGCAATAACAATTGCCTTGATATCAATTTTAATTCAATAATTATACCATCAATATTATAAAAGTGCTACATGAAAAAAATTAGACAAACAGAAACTTTATATTGTTTTTTTTTATCTTGTTAGTTAGTCAGTGAATTTTGTGTATAACATATTGCTGCATCAATTGCCGCAAACAAAGTTTAGCACTTTTGGCGTATTTTTTATATGATATTATTATATCAAAATATAATTATATTACGTTATACTAAGAATATCTGTTATATACAATACTAAATAAAACTTAAGGAATAAGCAAGTCTGTTATCACTTTCGCTTCTTGTATTTCGAGGATGCTTTTTTGATCGCGAATCATCTCCAACTCGTGTATCAAAGCCTTCGCAGCCTCAACGCAATCATCTGTCTCCTCCGCAACAGATACATCCGGAAATTCATCTTGTAGAAGATGCAATATTATATTCAGCTGATTGACAGATCTGCAATCATATCATTGATAATGTAAATCTATCTTCCATCATCGCAACACGTTTCATCGCAAATCGGCTGAAGAGAGCGCAGATCCGCTCGTCAGCGATCCATTACCTGGCAAAGATCTTGATATTCGCTTTGTTGACATCAATCGATTGTATCTCGACCAAACAATACATCAGACACCCATGCTCTTTCACCAAGAAAACATTATTCCAAATTTTGGTAAAGGTTCTCACGGTCAAGAAACGAAAGAATTTATTGCCGAAC
This sequence comes from Trachymyrmex septentrionalis, assembly GCF_001594115.1. Taxonomy (NCBI): domain Eukaryota; kingdom Metazoa; phylum Arthropoda; class Insecta; order Hymenoptera; family Formicidae; genus Trachymyrmex; species Trachymyrmex septentrionalis. The sequence goes on from NW_017305895.1 coordinate 1,301,499, forward strand.
CCACTTCGATCATCTTGATTGTCTCGATCGTCTGTCTGAATATTAAAGATCTTCTCTATGGTAGACGTGCTTTTCAAGGCTAATATCGCACTACGTTCGTCTTCATTTAAAAGTCTTATACATGAATTATTGATCGTTTCGTCGATGGAGAGCTCAGTGGTCGGCAGAGGAATTTGGAATTGTGTCTCATCGATCTCATATGAGATTATACCCCAGCACTTGATGACAGATTCCTGATCGAACGTTAGATCGAGCACCATTGTCGCCACAACGGCTCCGGGATGGATCCAATTGATTTTTTCCGAATGGAAAAAATATCCTTCTTCCAATTTCCAGAACATCGACTCGCCGAAAATCTCCTCGTCCGGTGTGGATAACACGTATGGATAATATCTGGGGTTGAGCAATGTGCTGCAAAGAAAATTTACATAACCGTATTCTACGCTATTGACAATCACATCTAAGAGTTCCTCTTTCTCACAGTTTTCAGTTAATCATATGCATATTAATAAAATATCTTATTGCTGCTTCTAAACAATATAAAGTTTGTAGCAAATAAATTATAATTTAACAAATATTTATTAAACAATAAGATCTTATTGTAAAAATATTTATTTTTATAGATTTTACTTTTTAACGATCTAAAATATAATAATATAAATAAAAATTATAAAATACAATTTGTAGAAAATTTAATATTGATAAGTGTCTACATAAACTTTTAAATTATTATCCCGTTATAGAATATAAAATGCATAAAATTAATAAATAATAATAAGGCTCTGTAAATATAAAACAATATATGCAAAAGAAGGGCAAAGAGCCAGTTAAATAATACGCGTAAAATATAAATAACAATTTATTTTAGAACATTCGATTTTATAATTTTCGAAAATGTTTATATGTAATTAAATTATTCATTTATGATAATAAATTGTGGTTGCATCGCGTGATGTGATGTCATAATCTGTTGGGCGAAATCATTCTTGGGAAGGAGATGTTGCGCTTTCTACGAGAAATGCAAATATTGACGTTAAAGATAGGCAGATATGTCATAAAATTAGATGTTCGCGGAACTAAATAAAAAAGATAATTTTACTGAGATATTTAAAAATTTAGCTAGATATAACAGATCTGAAAATAATTTTGTTGGTTAAAATAATTATGTAGAACGCTAAAACTGGTTGCTAAAATGTTAAAATTTATTGCAGCGTTGTTCATTCATGCTTGCAATTCCCACATAATTATTTTGATGGTTCAATAAAATGATTTTTAGATTTGTATGTATAACTGAATTTTTTAATATTTCAAAATGGTTTATTCCATGTAAGCATTTAAGAATAAAATAAAACTAAATCAGCAAAATCTCTTAATTAAAATTCATTGTTGTGCTACACGACAGATATTTGCTTCATTTAATAATGATACATGATATTGATACATGACTTGTGTATGTGTAATGGATACTTACATACATTCATTAATGCGTGAAAATCCCTGATGTTACGTAACGTATGTGATGTATGCATATTGAATATAACATGAATACAGATCAATGTGAGCTAATCGAAGCGACAAACAGCTTGCATTTTAATTAATCATGTTTGAATATCAATTCTCGGTTTGAATATCAATCATGTTGAAAAAGAATGGTAAAAGTAATGCGTCGTATTCAAACTGACAGATTCATTGTTCGAACAGATTGAAATATCAATGCGAGAATAATCGAAGGCAAACTACCATTGGACTTACAGAAAGAAAATAAATCGTCTCAACTTCCGCCATTCAGACAATTCAACTTAATCTTACTTCTTTGTCTGCTCAATTTGCGCTTCCTGTAGAATATATATGGATTTAAAATCTTAACACATATACGGTTCTATAAGATATAATATTAAAATCTTAATATTTTTCAATTGCCTTGATAATTTCCATATTACTTTGATATATTTTAGATACTATTATCATATAAAAAATTACGAATAAAAAAAATTACAAGTGTTTTTTTTTTCAAAAGAAATTAGGTCACGCACAGACAACACAGTTACCAAGTTGGCGGATATGCACACGCGAATCGACCTTGAATGCAACGCTTACATCGACATTATCCATGCAAATCGACCGCGAACAAAGATACTAATCGTGATGTTCCTGCAAAAGTATAATAACACGATATCAACAATGACGGAATAATTTTATTATGCAAATTGCAACTAAAAAGAATGCTAATATAATTTGCAAAATTTACTTTCTTTTTTCTTTTCATAAAATTCAAATTGCGATGTTTTATACATTCCTCTTTCTCTTATGCACCACATGTTTTCCTTTCGTTTTAACAACATATTTAAAGCAACTCAAAGCGCGAAATTACGAATTAATTAATTAGATATTTCTTCAAATTAATATTTCTAAAAAATAAACATTAATAAGTTGATAAACATAAAAATACAGGCGAGAAAGAAGTTTCTCCGATTTCATTATTTTTCGTTGCAATCTTATACTCTAATCTACTTTTCAGTCCGTTGCTTTCTAAATTGAGATATTGTATCGCAACAGAAGTTTGGTCGAAGAAGTCTGCTGCCGACGTTTCGACGCAATCTGATATAGCTATTTTCACCTCATCACCACTGAAGGAATCGCTAAAAATTTCTTCAAATGAAAAGCCAACCGAAAGTGGGTGAAGGAATTTCAAGCGCCACAACTATTCAATAGCGATGATGAGGCGAAGACAGCCGTACGAAATCAGATTAAAAAAATAAAAGATTGTCCTAATCAATAAAAAGATTATATCAACAATTCTTTCATTTATAGCTTTAATACTAGTTTTTTTATATTTTTACATTTTATTCTTCTTTTCTATATTTCAATACGAATTAAAATGCAAATAATAAAAACAAATGTCGGAAATAAAATTAAATATAATGTACAATTATTAATAATGCAAAAATGTAATTCATGTTATTTCTAATAAAATTATAGAATTATGTATTTTAAACATTCATTAAACTCATATCCGAGAAAGAAAATGTTAATTACATTCGTGTAATTGAGATGCAATATTTCATGGTCAGTTTTTCGCAATGCAAATAATTGCAATATCTTGGAAATAGCGTTTACAATTAGCGATTGTCATCATGGCGTGGTCGACGCGAATTATCAGTTATCATTGGTAATTAAGTCCCAATAATTATATTCTCGATCTCCGAGAAGGCACTCACTTGCTCGTGACACCTCGCAAGCCGCGGCGCGTTTGCGCGAGAGACGTCCAGCGGCAAATCGACCCGCGAAAAAACCAACCAATGAACAGAAGCAGGCAAATCGCAGGTCTGGCTTCGAGTATTTACATCCCGACACAAGATTAATATATTTATTATTCTCATATTCATATAGCATTCACTTGCAAATGCATCCTTATCTTATTTAATCTTACTATATTTCATTATTAATATAGAATTCAAATTCTATTTTCATTTTCGTACATAAAATGACGGAAAACGTGTATACGCGTGTATATTATAATTTATAACAAATAAATATTCTGTTGTTTTTGTATATATGTAAGTACATATTCGCTTCTACCATATACGCCAAGATTTGATAACATTACCTTTAAACTTAAAAAAAAAAATAAAAAAAAAAAATCAACTTCTCTTTAAATTTGATTCCTCGATTTTGAGTTAGGAAAATATTTAGATTAATTTCTTTAAATTTTGTAAAAAGACAGACGAGTGTCAAAACCATTGTTGTATCGAGTGTTTCACGTACTCCGAGTCTCGCGATAGTACAAGAGTCGTGAGCATCGCGCCTACTAGAACACCTTGCGAAACCGGCCCTGGTGGAACGGGTCGGGCGGTAGCGTCGAGGCGCTCATGAAACGGGTCGGTCGGTCGGTCTCAGTGATCTGCACGATGCCGCCGTGATCGTACGGCATCGTACTTTTCCTGGTGACACGCGGTACGCATCACGTGGCACCACACACTGCGTCCGCGCGCTCCTGGCCTCCTGCGGTGCGACCACGTCTGACGTACCTCGCACCGGCGCGTTGCACCGACCCGGGGGAGAAACGACGCCCGCCGACGACACCCGCACGCGACAACAAATGCGTCAGTGATTTCGCCGTTGGATATATGCCCGGAGAAGGTATACCCACGATACACGCGACGATCGACCTGGACAGGTCTCCTCGGCGGTAACGCGACCCCTGCGCGCAAATCCCGGGATTAGAAAGGCCACCCGCTGACCTCGTGAACCCATGACACAGCTGTACACAACCGTTTTTCCATGATTGCGAGACTGATCGTCATCCAGGAAGCGCTGCTTTTCGCGATAACGTCACGGGGATACAATGAAGATAAAACTAACGTAATGTCGAATCGCGTGTACGAACGATAACATTAGACCAAGTGAAAATTATCACGACAGTTCGTGACCGTTTCGCAGCAACCCCAGGATTTTAAAGATTCGTGATAACTGAAACCTCGTGGTATTAATATCAATCGTAATTAAACGAATATTTTCTTCTAACATATATTATTATCAATGCCATAAACTAGAATCACAAAAGGATTCAAAAGTTAAACTACAGTTAGAATGGATCGTTAATAAAACTACACTTTTAAATATGTATCGCCATAAATTGAAGGTACACGTTGAAATAAAATTATGTAATTACAAGGAACATAAGTGCTATAAAAAATAAAAGAAAAAAAGACACCTTGAGAGATCTTCGATTGTCATTTGTTCAAGAAATATAATCAATGTCAGCGGTATATTACACTACGATAATGCTGAATATTATACATTTACATGAAATACAAAAGCCTTATATATTCCCTAAAGAAAAATAAGTATTTAAGTTCATAAGGGTGATACCGCCAATCAAATCATCTATATCATCGTTGCTTTTCGTATAATATATTTCACTATTAGGAAAAATTCTTATGTATCTAATTCGAGTATGTAACTCGAAAAATTCTTGTGCATCTAATTTGAATATGTAACTCGAAATTAATATCTTGAATTTAAAGGTACTACACGATACATGCTTAAAAATCTAAGCTTAACAGCTTCAAATGGTTAATCATAATTCAGCTGATTTATTTTCTCTCGGTCTTAGAAAGAAGTGAAGTTACACCGATAATGCAGGTTAACTACAATAATTGCACATTAGATATTCTCATTATCTCTTTGTTCAGTATATATAGTTCTACATAGAGACGCAGAAGAAGAAATGAACTAATCGAGTCCACTTAAATTAAGGTCAAAATTAATTGACATTAGAAAGAGTGAAATCTTATTTGCAATTTGATTCCTTTAATATCTCTCGTAGTTACTTGTCATCGACAAATATAACTTCAAGGCTAATTCTAATAAATCAATCCTTGAAAAAGAACAATTACAAAAATAGATCCCGACTTTTCTGTAAAACATTTGTCTTAGCACCGAGACACTACGGTGTCTCCAAATGCGCACGTAGAGTCACGCATATTTTATATTACAAACGTCAGGACCTATTTTAAGATTTTAATAATAAAATCACTCAATACAATTTGTTTAGAAATTTGTTTTTGATTTTGTTAATTCATCGCTTATACGCATAAATATGCTTTGTAAGCAAATATTATTTCAACCTAATTTTACAAATATCATCATAATTATTTACATTAAGTAACGACTTTGCTCTTTAATAATTTTAATATTATTCATCTGCTATCTTATAGTTTAATAATAAGATTTATTAAGGCTTATTAAGATCCTTCAATTATCAGTTAATTCTTTCTAAAAACATCAATAGCTTTTTTCATATTGAATTACTTCAAATCTTCCAAATTACTATCTTTTATAGACAAAATTTTAATCGAATGATAATAGGTTAATGTTTGAGTCAACATTTGCGAGTGTCACATGCCTCAGTAATAAATTCTTATTCCGCGTACACAATGCAAATGTAATCGTGAATTACAAATCAACGGATCCATTCACGTCGAGATCAAAGATCATTCCCTTCGCTGTGAGAGCAAACCGTTTCTCTCATCATGGATCTCACGGAAAATATAAGTCACATGCACATAGAATCGCCTAGGCTTATATAATCTGATGCTGAAATCCTGACATTAGTATGAATCCGTTTTGCATTGTCGCATGCAAAGAGAGATGACTTACAGAGAAAAGTTTTTGATATTTATGATTATGATTACATATTACCATAATTATACTATAATAACATGTAATCATAGTGAAGATAACAATAATGTTATTTATGTTACCATAATTATGATTATTACTGCTATAATGTTATCCTACTAAAAACATGCAATTTTTCTATACACTTATCCAGTTACTGTATTTACTGTATATTTTCATTAATTGTAACAAGATTTGCGTAGACAAGGAAGTAGACAAGGACTTGATGAAGTTTATTTAGCTGAAACAATTTTCTTGATTGAAAAATATGTGCAATTTGTGTAGACACCTGCCCAGTTGTTGTTTAAAACTCTAAAATTAATAGATTATTATTAATTAAAATACTGTGTAGCTTATTGTTTTTGTTTAGTAAATGGGTTCGGATTTTATGCGTCTTTTGTGCGCAGTAAATACAAGTAAGACATTTACATCTTAATTGGGATCTTAAATAGTTTAATTTTACTCATCAGTTACTTAGGCAGTTAATTGCTCAAAAAATATAATTTCTTCTAGGGTTAGTAATGATAACTATATATACTATATATATAGGTTCTATACTCTAAAAAATAACTATAAATTGCAATGATGTATTTTTATAACAAACTACAATTTATAATCATTTTCAATTATATATATATTTGTTGTTAAAACTAAACATATAATTATTATTACTAACAGTAATGATTATAATTTATTAGCTATAATTATGAAAGAAAAAATTCTAGTTAAAAATAAATGAACCAGATTTTGATTACATCAATCAGAATTCTCAACTAGAATTACAATAGATTTAATCAGAAAATTATGATTTGTCTATTTTCAACCAGAATTCTAATTAATGCAACCACTCTTTTTGTAGTAATTATATATATAAATATATATAATATTTTGTTTATGTTTAATTCATCACACTAATATTACGCAAAGAAATTATCGTTCTAGCCGATAATACTCAACTTCATAATATTACATATTTTTACTGTTATTATATAGTATATTTTATCTCAAATAAAAAAAATGAGATCTTCAATTAAAAAAAAAAAGAAATATTTTTCGATTGCTTAGTTGACTATTTGAATAAATTTTCTCACGGTGTCATGGAAGCAGGAAAAACACATTTTACTGATTGCATCAACTAGTAGAATAGAGTTACGTAAAGATTATGTGACTGCAGATAAATGGCACAATAGATTATCTGAACAATATGAAAACGGAAAGAAGTCATTTTTTATTTGTTTTAAAGACTAACCGACTGATATCCGTGCCTATGATATTGTAACATCGATACTATAACAGCGAACACGTTTGCTATGTAATATAATCCGTAGATAAAGGAACAGTACAGAAAACAATTACACTACTTGAGATATATCAATAGTTACACAGAAATGCAACTGTTATTTCTGTATGTTGTCTTTATATCTATCTCTATATCTTACCATTATAAAAATAACGATTTTTTTTCAATAAAAAAGTAACATCTATAATTCATCATACTTATTATGGCTACAGCACTGGTAAGTGCTATTCCTGTGAACTATCTCTGAAATACGCTTATTTTATAAAACTTAATGGAATTCGAACGTCCTTTTAGCGCAACACTTCCATGAAAAAATTCGCATACGCCCTACTCAATCCTTTTCGCAACTGTGCAATTTTTCTTTCCGCTCTTTTTACCTGTCAAGCGCAACGCGAACAATACATCAACGCGAAACTTGTTTCGAGAAAAGCGAGATTCATAATAGCCTCTTAATTCGCTTTATTCGATAATTACACATTTCTCCGCGATTATTCTTTTAACATGAAACTTTGTTTCGACGCAAGCAATAATTACTAGGGATGCACCGGACATCCGAAAAGTACCCGATATCCAGTATTATCAGGCACTTTTTTTACTATCCGACCGGATAGCCGGATATCATTAGTATCCGGGAATATATCCGGTTGAAATTTGATATCATTAAATTGTTAATTTTTTCTTATGCAAATATTCTAAAAATAAGTATGCATATTTATGATACTGTAATATGTTATACATTGTTGTAAAATTACAATTTTTTTCTGTATAGGTTTTTTTTCCAAGACACTTTCTCCGAATCCGGTCGGATATTCGGAAAATGTCGGATATCCGACTCAAAGAAATCGCCTTCTCGGATATCCAAGCGGATATCCGATGTTATTCTGTCCGGATATTCGATATCCGGTATCCGGTAATTTTACGATCCGGTGCATCCCTAATAATTACATTTAATTACACAGTATTGACGGGTTAAGGATCAGTTTTTTTATCATTAAGATCTTGTTTTTCAAATATTCTTTTTCTCACTGCAGATTGTTATCCTGCATACATGTTTTCATTGCGTAATATCAATCTCGAGCTTCCTTCTCACGATGGCTGATTAATCCAACGTTCCTACGTATCAGAATATTATGGTGCTCCAGTGTAGCGGTTCGCATAACTCGACGAATAGAATACAATAACGAATCTCGATAAATCTGCCAGTCGACGAGTAACCAGACACACGATTATGCGAACGTCGAGAAAGTCAACTATGAGTGGGATCATCCACGCCGACGTTACCGCTGACATACTGACCGTGAGAATTTCTGCAGCGCGCGAATGCTTATCGCGTGGATGCGGTCACATTTCCGCGGCTCCATAGCTGCTTGGCGCGCAAATACTCGCGATCACGATACACAGACAAACGCATACCGACACCGAGAAATGCGAAACTGATTACCCATTCCATCGAACTGGCGCGCCTCCTTCTTCTCACACTATTTGTAGCATTTCCGTGAATAAATACAACGCTCTTATGTCTCCTATAATTTTCTTCGTTGATCTAATTATTGTACCATTTGAGCCATCGACTTAAGTATTCTTGAGTCGTTATGCGTGTCTCGATACATCTTTATATGTAAGCTAATCGATATACTAAAATTAAGGACCTTTCTCATCAATTTTTCGTTAAGTTAATTAAGGATTATTTCGCAAAAGAGCCAATAGTTCAATAAATTAGAACTTTATCTCTCTCTCTCTCTTCCTTTCTGAGGTAAACTGTGATCACATTGGCAATCGTAACGATTGAGTTAACCATCGATTAGTTTGAAATTAGTAAAAAAGACTCCAAGGCCCATTTTTCATTTTCTGATTAACTTGTAATGTTAGACTTAATCCTTAAATACTTTTTCGGTAGGCTATATCCGAATTTTTTTTCAAATGCTTTTTCAGTGCTTTTTCTATTGTTTATTAATTGTTTGTTAACTTTTTATTAATTTTATTAACCCTTAGTTACTGTATAGGAGTACGGTATATCCAGAACGTTTGAAAATTGCGCAGCATTTGTAGAAATCGGAAAGTGAGGTGCTAAACGTAGGAGGAGAAAAAAAACTTAATGTTCAACGTATTTTCCCATATCTAACGTCATCAGTTCGTGTGAAAAAGCGGTAGCAATCGTTCTTTTTCTATAAAAAAAAATCGTGCAATTTCACTTGTCAAAATATACTTGCCCGGAAATATTTTGACACATGTTCTTAATTAAAATATACACCTTCAACTGTGTAAATAAAGAAATTAAAATTTATTCTATTAGTTTCTGTATTTCTATCTCTACATATTAATAATTAATTTTTTGAAGAATTATTATTTATTATTAATAATTAATGATTAATAATTTTTCATTTAATAATTTTACAATTAATAATTTTTTGAAAAAAGTATTCTTCGTGACTTTTTCATAATGACAGTTCGAAAAATTGACTTTTATTCATTATTAAACATTTTTTTATATTGACAATTTTCGACAATTTTATTTATACATAGTTCTTCTTTAGATCTTCTAAAATAAAGATTTTACATATTTATTTTAATCAATGCATTTTACCAAAAATTAGAGACAGTTGAACATTGACGGAGTATGCTATACTCCCGTATAGTAACGATGAAAGTAAAAATATATATGATAATTGAAGGTTAACAATGATACACACATTTGGTACACAAATTGGTATTATATTTCTTAATTGCCTGGCACTTAATTGCCTTTTGATTAGTGAAAAAAAATTACAGTATTTATTTTTACTGGATATAGATCTCATATCAGCAGAAATACAATTATTCATTCCGTTATTACAGATCCTTGGTATGGATACCGAACTGTTAAACCAAGCCTATCATAGCAAGCCTTAATTTATTTTTGACAACAAATATGACTTTGAACAACATGATCCGTTATAACGAATCTGACTCTCATTTTATTGTTTGAGTGAGCAGAATATACATCCCGCTTATCTGATTTTAAGTGATTGTATAATATCATTTAATTTTTTAAACCATTGACCTTCTATTAATTATTTTATAACACAGATTAGCAGTTAACACGTTTGTTGCGATTTCTGTTCTAGTAAGTCAATTTATGTTATCTTTCTCATTATTTTTAATTTTATTGATTTCGATACATTCTATTTTTAAGACACTCAATACTTTGAGTCCACTCAATCTAGCAACTAGTATGAGAAATATCTCCTTTACAAGAGAATTCTTGATTTGCTTCAGAGACTATAATAGACAATGCATATCTTTATTTTTATAAAAGTACGTAATACAAGCATTCTAGCAAGTATTTGATGTTTCATCTCTGAAAAAGATTAGAAGACTAATCGAAACGCGAGCGAGCATATGATTTTTAGTCTTAGTGAAGAATGTATAATTAACATTCGTTTTTTTCTTTTTTAAATAAATTTCTTTAATATTTTAATATTTTAATTTAATATTTCTTTAAGATTATAAGATTTCTTTAAATTTAAATATTAACGCAGGATTTTTAGTGCCTATTCTTTCTTGGCCGAATTTTTATTATTTTAATTTGTACGAAAGTTATAAGCAATCAAATTGAGTAGGATGTATTGTACTATAAATCACAACGTTTTGTTCTCATTGTTGTATGGCCTTTAAAGATTAGCCTGATGTTAATGTCAAAATAGTATTTTTTACTATGGTTAATCACTAAACTGACGATTTTGTAGTGCGTAATTCTTAAAGTTACAATCACAAAACCATCACTTTAGTCACAGAAAAACATAATTTTTACATTATTGTCAGATTAAATGAAGTTAAACCTAATTATAAGTTAACCAGAAAATTAAAAACCGGGTCTAAGAAGTGCTACAGAAAAAAATTTGTGTATTTTAGAAAAATAATTCTTTTTTTAACCGAACACAAATACTAAAGTTTCTGTTTTTTGTTGATCAAATTGTCGATGTGCGGAACAAACATCTATTCGTCACAGGTGCATCTTTGTAATCTTTCCATGTGGCCGTTAGAATAAAAGAAAATGTATGTCAATATAATGAGAATTGCTTATAAAAATTCTAAAAGAAGTTTATAATTGATTGAACTATCAAAACGATCACGTCTATGTCAGAATGCGTCGCACGAAGACGTAATAGTACATTTGTCATCATCTTGCTAAGCTTCCTTGTCAAAGCAAAAAGCATATACACACATTACACAATGTTTGCGAAACAAACCGAGCCATTAATTCTGTCGTTTCTATCTCGCTGTGAAATAAAGATTATTTACACTACCGAATTTAAACGGTATTTTTTGCCGCGCTAATACAAACAATGGTACGAGTGTCGTCATCAGACGTGAGAGCTACAAATCGCGGACTACTAAATAATTTCTGATCGAAGCATAATAAGCATAATAACCTGCAATATCTTGATGCATTTACGTTCATGCTCATGGTTTATCACCTAATCTCGAGCGTCCTAGTTAACTAATAGATTCGAAGTATCAATGTCGCGAGCGAGTAACGGACAATGCAATTAACGTAATGGGGGATCAGCAATTAATTACAACTATTCATTGCGTAGGAAACATCGTATATACTGATTCTTTAAATACAAAGCGCCTTTTCGGTCGAGTGTTAAGATGTTGAACTACTATCTAATATACATTCAATTAAATTGAATTAATATTTCAGAAATAAATTGAGAGCCGATGGATTTATCGGATTCACACAATCAATCTGAAACAAATAATCCCCCC
>NW_017305895.1:1313833-1317733 GCF_001594115.1 Trachymyrmex septentrionalis
AGTCTTAATATTCATATAGACAGTCTTGTTTCCAATCATATTGTATATACTGATGCTATGAATGTATTTCAGTCCGATATGAGTACAGACGGAAACACGTTCTCCGGGAGAAGATGACCCCGCGTCGTCGCGTCTTGGCAGGAATTCGTCGTGCTATTTTTGCCGCTGGTGTCCTGGCGCTTATTGTCCTGGCATTGTCAGGCCAGGATGGCACCAACACCCTGCAGCACGGGAATTCGCTGGAGGTGAGTTATTTTTTACAGAAATGTTCATCAGCGATATTTCGAGGATCTTTAATATTTTAAAAATCTGCACCACATTGTTTCAAATAATACAAGTACAATTTATGGAACTCGAAAGCCGAACTATCGTGAATTATTTAACACCAGCATGATGTTTTATTCAATAACTTTAATAGCATTTTCCAAAATCATTTAAAGTTTCATATTCAAGTATAACCGAACTCGCGTCAATTTTCAATATTATATAACAAAAATCGCAATGCTATGTGTAATCTCAATTTTAATTCTGCTGATAATTGCGCGTTCTATTTTTAAGCAATCATTTAAGTAAACATTTATCTTAATTACGTGCTATAAAAGTGTTATTTCAAGAAGGAATGTTATTCATTCTTAACATAACAAAAGTTCGCGTAAAAAAAAGAATTGATTTTGAGGGAACGCCGATTTCTGTACTAACTTCCAATCGACTTCCTTCGGAGGAGACCGAAAACCTTACATAAAGCACAACGACCATAGATTGGCACATTTCCAGGCGCAATGCGGTACGTGGATCAGTGCCCGCCTAATATGGCCTATTTAAAAACCCGAAAAAGTAGTTAAAATTACTTCTATACGGAAAAACGATTTTCCTAAATATCTAAAATTCTAGATACAAATCTGAAAATAATTTTCTTAGACCATCAAAATAATTATGTAGGATGCTCAAATTGATAGAACGTCCAAACTTTTTGCAGCATTGCTCATCATACTTCAGATTCTTACGTAAATATTTTGATGGTCCAATAAAATTATTTTCAAAACTGTATCTATTACAGTCAAATTTTTAGATACCGCAATAAAATGAAATTAAATCAGTCCTGATATGTAAACATAATCATTTCACGATTATCGGGAACGAATATACGTATATTCATTAAATCTTTCAATATGAGATTTATCAGACAAATAAATGTATATTATACAATTTAATAGAAATATGTTATCATCGATGTAAATGTATGTTATCACAACAATAAGCTCTTTTATGGACGGATTTCAGTTTAGAGGGTGGAAGCACTTCACACAAAACTTATTAAAATACTTACATTAAAGCCAGCCTTCAAGAATCTTTAATAAACTTTCGTATAAATAACGTGTCAATAAAGACAGAAATTACCGAAAAAACTATCAATTTTAAGTAAAAAAAACTAGTAAAACCAAATCTTTTACACCGGCCCTGAAAGTTTTTCACTATAGGTACGTGTTTTCTTTGGACATTTGATCCCGTGTTATTGTTATAGAATTCAGTTTTTGCATTTTTTGAAAAGACTTCTATGTAAAAATAGCTGTGAACAAACAAAAATATAGTACAATGACTATGTGGCGGTAGCCATAGATAGAATTTTAGATCCAGTTTCGAAAAGGTGTTATAAATTTATTAGATATCACAACGCAAAGACGTTTCCACTTCGATATTTATAAAGTTATATATTAAATAACACTAAAAAATAAAGTAAATATTAAACGTTTTAACGATATATATCAAGAAAAATAAATTCTATGTATTTTTTCAGAATTTTAATTGAAAAAATAGCTTTTTTATGGTTTTTAGCATAAAAAACTGTAAAAAATTTTTTACTCTGAAGTCATAAAAATCTGTTTTTCCATCTCTAAGTGTAAGTCACAAATTGGATAACAAGAATTTAATTTTTCATAAAATAAAATAATTTTTAAAATTTAATTATTTTTCTTTGCCAAAAGTTATGGGGATACACGAAATATATACAAAAAGCGATTTCGCTAAAGTATTAAAAAATTTAACTAGATACACACACACACACACACACACACACATCTGAAAATAATTTTGTTGTACTGTATCTAAACAATTATGTAGGAAATAATGAATAATACTACAAGAAGTTTTGAAATTCTATCCAGCTTGAGCGTCTTACATTAATTATTTTGATGATCTAACAAAATTATTTTTCATCTATATCTACCTAAATTTGTAAATACTTCACAGAAAAATTTTCTTTTAGTGTATCAAATAAATATAAGTTACTTAAAAAAAATACGTTGCAAAGAAAAAATTTTTATAGAAAGTAAAAAGAAATTTATTAATATAAAGAATAAACCATTCCAAGCAAAATAAACAATTTTTTATGTAATATTATAATTGCAAAATTTTATACAATTTTATAGTCTAAAAATTATTGTCGCTTAATATCATAAAATACTTTTGCAAATCGACTTGATTCTTTTAGCGAAAAATTTTTTTACTAACAATTTAATAATAACAAATAGAGCATCATGAGACGGAGGAAGAAAAATACATAAAGCGAAAGAAAATATTATATTTCATAGGATCACGAGATTATCCGATTCAGATAGCGTATAACGCCGAAAAGGTTTCTACGTAGTCGGCAGTCACATGATAAGTGACGGTCATCATACACGTGTAACACACCATATTTTTGCCATGACGTTTTAAGCTACAAAGATTACATGTTGGAAAAAATTAATACTAACAGAATCACGAGATAGAAACTCGTACTGTAATGCATAAAAAAAATTTTTTTAGAAACGATATATAATCTTTATTAACAAAGTTGCTCTCTCGCTGAGTAATAAAAACTGAATCAGAGCTTATACCAACAATAGGGTATAATGTTTCACAATCAGAGATCTAAAAAACCGAATGTGGATTGAAGTTTATCGAGAATGAAACAGTAATAAAGATAAAAACTTAACAACAATTAAAAACTAAAAAAATACAATTTTAATTCCAGCGCCACCTAAATAAGAAAGACGTTTTTATCCGAAGGGCATTAATTACTTATTACATCTTAATACGCCAAACAAATATGTAACAATACCAAAAAATAATTATAACAGTGAAAAAAATTATCACATAACGGTTGTTGTATGATACTAAAAAAAAAAGAAACTTGTTGTAAGGAAGATTCATGTATCCACAACACTGCTATTTCTCGTACATTTTACAGTACTTTGGTCGCGACAAGTGAACACGTAATGGCACTCTGGAAGCTTGTCTAACCGGAATTTGTCTTATCGCTGAACAACGTGGTACCTACTTAACGCAAATGCACAGAAATACGGAAAATAACGGCGATATGCTCCCTAACACCTCGCAGGAAGGTGGCACGTGTATCCACGATACACCAGAGCATAAACGTGCGCGATGCGCCACCACCCTCCTTCGTGGCCCACATTCGTCGCTGCACAAGGCGCGTTCCACATCGAAATCAATAAGCGGAAGCCGGTAGTTCTGCATTCGGTCTTGCCAGCTCGCCGCACTACAATGCGATATCGATGCTGAACGATTATACGTTAGAATCAAGAGAAGAAATCAGTTTTTACGTCTCTCTCTTAGGCCGCTCCCTGTGGAGTTTCGACGCAATCAATTTATAGCAATCTAAATTACTAATCTTTACAATGCCGAGGGCTGATGCAAATTATTTGCTTTTATAATTGGCAAATTAAAGGTTTTTACCATTTTGCTGCTTGTAACTGAAGAAACTGTCTTGTAGAAATTTTAATGTAAATATGAATAAGAATTACAAAATAAGATAAGAATGACGCAAATCAAAGGATACACACACACACACACACACACACACACACACACACACACACACACACACACACACACACA
>NW_017305895.1:1317776-1340838 GCF_001594115.1 Trachymyrmex septentrionalis
CACACACACACACACACTGTTCCTTCACTCGTACAGAAAAAAGGTTTCTTTAAATTAAACAAATTCATGCGTTGGAATAATCCAATCAATTGGATGTTTAAATTAAGAATGTGATAATTTGCATTAAAACTAATTTTTTTTATCAAACAAAATATGTTTCACTTTGAAATTAAATTTGTTCAATGAAACAAATGTAAATAGAACTCTCGATTCCAAATCTTTCTTTCTATACGGAAGCAATTTTCTTGAAAATACAGATAATTCATAAAATCAGAGAAATGTACCGACTTATTTGCAACACGGATTTACTGAATATATCTCTAAATATAGTACAAAATTGTCACTTGCAGACATTCTGCACACATATAATATATATTTGTCATATATTATATGTACATATAATATATGTTTGTCGTTTGTAAACATATATTATATTTATCTACGTAGCATTTAAATTAACTTCCATTAGTTAATTACAATATCAGAAAATAACATGCCATAATTAATTATTATAAATTAAAAGAAATAAAAATTATCTTTTTGCTAACATAAGGTCATGTGCATAAATTTGATATCGTAATATAAAATACATAAATTTATTTCTGTATGTTAACAGTAATTAATAAAAACAATAATAATTCATGCTTTAATAAACATTAATTCATATATTTCGTATTAATTATTTGCAATTTAAATACTGCTGAAAATGATCAAAAACGTTTATTAAACGCATGAATTATTATTATTTTTATTAATTACTGTTAACATGCAGAAATAAATGTATGTATTCTGTCATCATATGACATATATTAAATTTATGCATACGACTATCTTGTGTTGATTTTTACAGGCAATTTTTGTTTCTTTTGTTTTATTTTCTTCAGAGTCTTAATTTATTTACATCGTATATTAAATATTTTCCTTGAAAAACTAAATATAAAGAACGCTTTATATGTTGAGAACGTGAGAGATATCCTAAAAAAAGGATGCTCATAAGTGGCAATTTAAATGCAAATATAAACCGTGCGTTCGTAAAAATCCTCATCAAAATCGTATTCAGCACAACGCAGTGTTCAATAAACGTATAAATACTTGTTTAAATTCTAATTGCAGAAATTAGGAAATTGGATTAACCTTACGAGTCGTGGAGAAGGTCAATATAAGTGTCGCAGTGTAGTCTTGACAGGAAGATTCGCGTTATAATTCGTGTACATATATGGACTCGAGTTCAATCAATGATCCAGCTCTCTAACTTTTTGCATATGCGCAGTTCTAACCGCGAGTTCGCTATAATTCACTCATTATCTACGTTCTCATTATTTGATAATTACCTGCATTGTAATCGAATGCTGTTAGTTCTACAACGAATCCATAACATGTTCACTCACAATTCCATTGAATGTGCTATTTACCATATAACCATTCTAAACAAATCTTTTTTCCAATTTCCATTAAGCGGATAATGTAATAATGCATCTACACTTAAACGAGGGTGTAAATGATAACAGAGAGGATAATAGCAGAAAGTAATAATGATTAAACTGTTATGAAAAAAAACGCGCGTATTTCTTATTTATTAGCGAAAACATTACCAAACGTATCAAAACAAAAATTATGCAAAACAATCGAGCAAGTAATCTTCGATACGTTTTTTACATAATACACGTATATTATAACACGTTATGCTCAATGCTCATATTCATCGTCAGCCCTTACATTTAAATTTCTTAAGTTCATCTTTAAATGCTCTGTAGCTAATTAAATAATTCGTAGAGCATTTGAAGATAAATTTAAGGAAGCCTTAAATATAAAGCCTGACTATAAATACGGACGTTAGTGTCTTACGTCAGTGTCCAATTCATAATTCAGTCAAGCAGCTCATTTTATAGTTCATTCCTATATCTGTATAATTCATTCCTGTCTCTGATATACTAACCGCCTACTAACAATTAATTTAGATCAAATTAATGGTAAATGACAATAGTAGCATATTTCTCGACACTCCATAAATTTAAAACATCCTAATTAACAATGTGACAACGAGGCAATATTTTAAAGTAATAAGTAAAAGAAGAATATGTAATTATAAATGATATGTAATTATAAAAATATTGATTACGAACTACGTCTTTTCGCATAGATTTTGCCTCAAATTGAAGGCTTTATTACATTTTGACAGGACGCGAATCTGACGCCGGAGGAGAAAATATTAGAGCAGATTACGACAGCAGAAACTGAGCAACGTCTAATAGCCAGGCGGAAATTTCTGGCGGAAAAATGCGCCGAGGAGGGACTCGATCGTTCTGGCAATGACTCGCTTCACAGGCCGAACGCCTGGGAATTTCTTGTAAATAAAGAATATCATCTTATATGGTGCAACGTTTTCAAAGCAGCATCGACATCATGGATGTATAACTTTAATTTACTTGCTGGGTAAGTCCCATCATCGTTTACGTAACTAAAGTTTCTTGCGGAAACGATGAAAATGAACACGACGGAGATAAAGTATAGCATGCAATTTATACCGTTGCAAATTGCACACAAAATGCAATGAAAAGATAATATTACAGATAAATATTTAATTATTTCCACTCCCCCGGTTTTTTAAATTATTATTATTATTATTATTTTCGTATGAAAAGAATCGCTGTTTCTTCTATTTCTTATCGTCAAAAATCGCTAAAATACTAACCTACTTATTGAATAATTGATTATAATTGAGAAACGATATGATGAATCATCAATCGTATTACGCTAACTTTGTAGATACAGTCCGCAATTTTTGAAGGCCTCCAAGGCAGTGCCAGTCTCATTAGCTAGACAAAGGTATCCTAGGCACAGCGCAGAAGAACTAGCTAAATATCTAAATGACAGCATCAGTTTTTTGATAGTGCGACATCCTTTCGAAAGATTGCTCAGCGCTTATCGAGATAAATTGGAGCATAGTCTGCCGCACACATTTCACAGTAACCTCGGTGCACACATAGTTTGGCACTACAGAGCAAGGGTAATGTCTTTCGACGATTTCTACAAACGATAACTATTTGGAGTCACGCTAAATAAGTTGCTCCTCATTCTTCTATAACCAAAATTGCGATTTAGCGTAATTATAAAAATAAAAATATAAAACACGAATTAATAAAAAAACATTTAATAATTTAGAGAGAAATTTAGAGGAATCAACTTCACTCGTAATACTATATAAATTCACGTTGTATTCATATATTAATTAATTTATATAAATGTGTGTGTGTGTGTGTGTGTGTGTGTGTGTGTGTGTGTGTGTAAAGTATTTTAAAATAGATTTTTGATCTCTCTCTCACATACACACACACACACACAAAAATATAGGATTCAAAGACGAATACAAGACAAGGACCGAGATATCCCCTCTTCGAGGAATTCGTACGATGGTTGTTATGCCAGTGGAGAGCAGGGAACGATCTCGACATGCATTGGACACCAGTTGTAAACTTTTGCACACCCTGCCAAGTGCGATTCGATGTGATAGCGAAATTCGAGACATTACATGTAAGTAAATTTAATCGTAAACTTCTTTATCTAACTGTCAGCATAAGAGCCAACATATGAAAAAGAGATTGTATTTATATTTTTAAGGAAGTATCCAATATTTGCAAAATATTAAACAAGATAAGCGTGTTTTGCTGAACTATAAGAGAATTGTTTTAAAACAATTGTTTTCTTGTTAAAGAATGACCAAGACTATCTCATAAAACAAGCTCACGTGGGACACATCATCAAACCCGAGTGGAAAAATCCTACTAAGGGCGTGCAAACGAAAGATGTCATAAAAAATTATTTTATGCAATTATCCAAGACACAAATCGAAGAGCTCTATGAAATGTTCAGGTACGTCTGCAGAAAGTCGAGGAATTTACATACGTGGATAATTTTTCATGTGATATAAGAGATGCAAAAGTATGTGAACAATTACATATAGCATCATAAAACGTAAAATTATCTTATCTTTATTCGTAGGTATGACTTCGTACTATTCGATTATTCGCCAGACGAATATTTAGCATTTGGTAGAGATGAAATCACCACACTAATATGTAAAAAATGAACTTGACATATCTATACTTGAGATATGTGAATATGAAATGGAATGAGACATACGACACACACAACGAAATCGTAGGTAGCGCTTAAATAAATTTGAAGGGACAGGAAGTATAATATTCGATATGTATATAGTGACGATCAATGCATTTCTTATATGGGAAAAAATGAAAGGATATATCCTGGTTTTGTAACTTACATATAAACTACGTTATCATATTGAACATTTTGATAGCGCATACGTTAAAGTTTATCGAATTGTTATACTGAAATATATTGGAAGAAATATATTAGAAGAACACAATAAAAATTTACGATAAATAATGATGCAAATATGAACACGTACAGTTCGTTGCTTGCGTACTTAAATTGTTAAGATAAATTAAATTTTTACAAATTTGTTGCTTGAAGAAAGCTTTACTGGCATATAAAGCTTTCTGTTTATTCCAAATTTTCACTCTTTCAATTATCTTCCGTTTTAATAATGATATAGATTGAGTTAGATTCTATTTATTAGTAATAAAAGTTACTAAAGCCTTTAAATAGAAATGCAATATTGACGTAAGAAAAGTCTAGATAAATTCAAAGAATTTTAGTACGTGATACACGAGATTTAAAAAGAAATTTGTAATAGTCTCAGTTTTGCATAAAACAATAAGAGTATCTAATTACACCACCAAGTTGTCCTCGACAACTGCACAATAATCTTTGTAAGCATAAATGTAGTACCACTATAACAATGGTATAGTACTGCCTCAAGAAAACATGGTGCAAAATATTATGATAACTAACTTATCACATAACATCACATTAAAATGCAAACAATTTTGTAGAGTTGCGTTGTTTTGAAAAATAATAAAACCGTATATTTCCGAGTAATTAAGACAGTGAATCAATCAGCAGTTATATTTGCGTACGTTTCGCTACAGTAGAAATCGATTAAAATAATTGGATATTTAAAGTAAAATAAAATATTTGTCTGCGTGATCGCAAAACTCAAATTAATTGAATTCGAATGACGCAAATACGTCGACGTTACAAATTTCTATACTTGCAAAATAAAACACATTGTTGAATAAAGATTATTTGTACGATATTCTGCGTATACAATTTTTATCAGTATCCTACATTTTTACAGATATGAATATACACTTTTATATCAGTATTCTTTCTCCTTGTCTCTCACCTTCGTTATTCGACAAGATTACATCGAACATAACTTCATAAATGATTTGATAAATAACTCACCAGCAGGATCTGTTGTACAATTCTACTCCAATAATCCATTTATCCTGAAGAACACATTGCCATAGTGAGATTACTTCCAATTTTTTTTCTTGGTTACTAGTGCTGCTGCTGCGTCGCTGTTTTTTTATCACAGGTACTCCTTCGGCAGTGTACATCTGTAATGTACTATAATATTATAGATATTCCATATATCATCAATTAATTGACAGTTTATTATGATATTACATTGAATACAGTGTGATTAATCCTCAAGTGCTCTCAAAAACAAAAAATAAAAGAAATTTAAGGATTTAACAATATGCCACAAACTGGCATTTCTTATTCTTTGAAGAATAAAGAGAAATAAAATAGAAGAAACCACTCAGACAAGAATTTTAATTATTTCTTGCAAAGCTCAAATATTTAATTTTCAATTTAATCGACGAAACTAAAACCAAAAAATTTTTATTGTAATTTATGGAGATTCCAAAAACACGCGGCTTTGAGAATTTAACACTAAACTAATATCTCTTTTTTTTTGGAAAATAAAAAAGAATATAAACGGAAACAAAACCATTCAGAAAAAGATTTAAATTATTTCTTGCAAAGATCAAATATTTAATTTCATTTTCAATAAAATTTTCATCGTACAAAATTTTGGAGTAAAAGTTCCGAAAATATAGTTTGCCGATCATAATAATGCACCAAATCGGAAATACGTAGGGAACTACGCGAGAGACTGTCGCAAAAATTAACTAAATCATAATATATATTATAAACATTTACTTATAGTAAATAAATATTTACTCAAAAGATGATAATTAAATGAAATCAAAGATTCTTGGAAAAAATAAAGATATATTTACATTTAGTAAATTTGGAGACACAATGTCTCTGTTTATATTTACTTAGAACTTCAACAAATATTTATTTAAATTTTTTTTCAGTATAATGTTGAATCCAGCTCAAAACCACAAAAAATTACAATAAAATCAGCAAAGTTATGAATGCCAACATACTATAACACATTAGAGACCCTATAACAATCTGGTCATAAGATGACAAATTTTTTATTGACTCATCGTTTTCAATTTCAATAAATTACAATAAAAGTATCATATATACAGTTATATGACCTTCTTTCTCACTCTCGTTTTAACGAAATTTCTCGTAGCTAAACTCGAATCTAATTTAGAAGCTGCGATTTGATCTCTCACATTACACTTTAAGCGCTTATAATCATCGTTCTGTTTTTATTGTTTATTAGACGTAAGACAAGAATAGACGAATTGAAAGCATTCAAATTCTCACGCAGCAAAGTCTACTGCATCATACTGCATGTGTATGTTGTAAATAAATATGTACTTTTTATCTATTTTAATAAACGCACTTAGTATCTTCGCTTTCTCTCTCCTCAACATCCAAATATGTGTTTATCTCATTTTAATTGCAGAAATTTTTAAGAATTCAAGCAATATAGACAGATCTAAGTAAAATCATGGAATTACCTCGTTGTCCGAGCCCGAGTTCGCATCCTCCCCATGAAGTGCGCGCCATTCCAAGGCGTTCAAAACGCACGCAATGGTTGTCTTCGTCTCGGCGATTTCGCTCGTCGTGATGTTGATCCTATCTTCGATATCGGTGAGCTGCTTCAATAGATGCTCCTCGACAGGATTCACCGGCTCGATTTGCGCCGGCAAGGCCATATCCTCGTCGCTAATAGCGAATATATCCTCGTCGTCGGACTCCATTATCTAGTCTCTGTTATCTACGCCGATTACGCCGATTACGACCTCGATTACCTACGTCTCGGAACGACGTCAAATCGGAGCACTGCGATTTTCGAGCGACGCGTTATCGCGCAACAATTTCCGGAGTAGTGAGTAAGGTCTGTTCTTTATGAAAATTACAAGAACAATCAACTATCAATGCACAGGAGTAAACTGGCGGGCTCGCCGTTGTGACAATTTTAAACTTTACAATCAGATCAGTGCAGGATAGCCACCGTAACGGCACTAGATGCATCCAGAAGCACGAGCGCTTACTGCGCGCCCAGTGAGCTCTTGTATCTGTTTGATCTATATTTCTAGATCCAATGGAATATGCCAATCAGATGCAAGAGCTCACTGAGCGCTCAGTGAACGGTCATGCTTCTGGATGCATCTACTGACTGCGTTCAGCAAACTCACAGTTAAATGAACGCTCGTTGGCTATTATTAGTGTACTGAGGATTTAGCTAGTTTCTATATTTATGTTAAATACATATTTTTTTACATCAGTTTGTGTACGATGGCTTTAATGTGCACCGCTTAAGTGCGCACTGACTGCAACTGAAAGCATCCAATTAAATTTATTATCATTACGTCTGTTCACATTGCTTGCGTCTTTTGCACTTAGTATCTTCGCTTTCTCTTTCTTCAACACCCAAATGTATATTTATCTCATTTTAAATGCAAATAATTTTCAAACAATACGAACAAACCTATTGATTGTGTTCAGTAGACTTAACAGATGAAGAGCGCTCGCTGTTACTATATTCTTCTAAATCGTCCAATCAAATTTTTAGATCTAAAAGAATATGTCAATAGCTGCGAGCGTTCACTCAGCTGTTGTTCTGCAGCCAATTACATTACCAACAATGGAAAATCATGGAGAATCTTGAGGCCTGTTCTTTTCAGCTAAACTTTTGCACCAGTTCATCTTTCTTCCTGTTCTCTTCAGGAGGAAAGAAGAAGAAAAAAGATGAACTAGTGCAAAGAGAACCAGCCAAAAAAAAACAGGCCTTCGGTCGATAATGTCAACGCTCTACAATTACCAAGTAAGAGCTCCACCTGACAATTGCCGAGAATTTGCTTACGTTTGCGAAGCGAATCCTCGAAAGACAACGTCGCCCGGTCGTCGACGGTTACGTCGCGGAAACGCTGAACGTCGCTGCTGCGGGAATCGCTTCCCTAGCAACCCATCGCCATCCGTTCATCCGCCCGCCCGCGGCCCCGCACCCGTCTATCCGCCCGTCTGTCTATCCTCTCGGCCGTTCGTTCGTGGCTCCGTTGTGGCGTGCGTGCCGTATACAGCCGGACGTCCGCTGATGAGATGTGCCTCTGCCTGTCCGTCGCAACTGCGTCGCGAGGTCTGTCTGGTCTGTCGTCGGACGGCGCGACAGCGTGAAAATGGCGGTGTGAGGAAATGGCAGGACGCAGATCGACGCTGTCGAATGCGGCGGACTCGCTGCCAGGATCGGGCGGCGGCGGTGGCGGAGGCAACGGCGGCGATCCGCTACGTGAACTCTTTGAAGCCTGCAAGACCGGCGATCTCGCCAAGGTAAAGGCGTTGGTCAACCCGAAAACGGTCAACGCCCGCGACACTGCCGGACGCAAGTCCACCCCTCTGCACTTTGCAGCTGGTGAGTCATGTTTCGAACCTGTTTCTCATCTCCGCTCTGTTCGTTCGAGAATTACTCCCTAAATTGCATCTCCGGATGTTGTAAAACTTTGGAACTCCTTGTAAACACGTGGACGATGATGGCCGAGGGAGGTTAATAAGCTAGCGAGTCACGTTCAGCTGATCGCAACTTGAACGGAGCTGTCAAGTAGTAATCATGTGCGATGACTTCCTTGTCATCAACATATGATTATTACGTTCTCAACATATGAGAACGTGCTTGACAGAGTCTTGGATGAGGGTGTCTGGAAATTTTTCCATTAAAATAAAGAAAAATAAATAAATTTTAGATAGGTTATTGAAAGAAATTCTTTACTACAGATTTTTAAAAACTCCCATTTATGAACACTAATTTTTATATTTTTTTTTGTAGTTGGCATTTATGCTGTATAATATTGTCAGGATTATTGTGAATATATAACTGTTGAAAAATAAAGTTTTATCTTGAATATATAATTGTATTGAATAATTAGTTTAAATCTTTTTAACAAAGTAATTATTTAACAAAAAGTGATTATTAATAAAATAATTATTAATAAAATTTTTAAAAATAATTTTTAAGAAAAATAATATAAATTTAATAAAAATTATATAACTGCTATGTATTTAATTCAATATGTTTGTATGTGTATAAATAGAAACTATAATTTATTAAAACTTAATAAATTTGACGGGTATGATTATTTATGTGATTTAATTGTTCATAAGAATATACGTATCATTTTTCATCATTCTTATCTCATTATGTACTTTGATCTTTTAGATAGGTTTTTATATATGTAATTATATAAAATGTGTATTATTTTATAGGATATGGTAGAAAAGATGTCGTAGAATTTCTTCTGTCTGCTGGTGCGTCCATCCAAGCACGCGATGATGGTGGTCTACATCCATTACACAATGCTTGTTCCTTTGGACATTGTGATGTTGTAAGATTATTATTAGAAGCAGGAGCAAGTCCAAATACAAGAGATAATTGGAACTTCACGCCTTTGCACGAGGCGGCAATCAAGGTGCTTATTTTGTAGCCTTTATGTTTATGTGATTTTATCATTAGTACTAAAGGCTGAAGATGGAAATGGTGTCTAACTTTTTCATCTTCATTTGTACTTGACAGGGTAAAATAGACGTATGTATTACTCTGCTACAGCATGGAGCAGATGTAAACATTAGGAATACAGAAGGAAAGACTGCATTAGAAGTAGCAGATGTCTCTACAAAACCAGTACTAACGGGAGAATATAGGAAAGATGAACTCTTAGAAGCGGCTAGATCTGGAAACGAGGAACGATTGTTGCAACTACTAAATCCTCTTAATGTCAATTGTCACGCTAGTGACGGAAGAAGATCTACGCCTTTACACTTGGCAGCTGGTTATAATAGATCTAGAGTTGTACAGATTCTTCTTCAGAATGGTGCAGATGTCCATGCTAAGGATAAAGGGTTGGTATATGCAAACATCCAACTTATAAATTAGTATGTAATTTAATATTAATTTATAATAAGAAAAATCTTTTCTTATGTCATTCTATTTATATTTTTTTTATTATTCGTTTTTCTTTTTCTATTATATTTACTGTATTCTTATTATTAAATTTAAATATATCAAAATTTGATTAAGATCTGATATATCAAAATCTGACTAATTATAAATAAAATCCATTAAAATCCTAATTGATTTTATAGAGGTCTCGTGCCGCTTCATAACGCCTGTTCATATGGCCATTTTGAAGTAACCGAGGCGCTCCTGAAACACGGTGCCGCTGTTAATGCCAGTGACCTCTGGACATTCACTCCATTGCACGAAGCTGCGAGTAAGTCCAGAGCAGAGGTCTGTTCCTTGTTGTTGAGCGAAGGCGCGGATCCGACGCAATTAAACTGCCATAGTAAGAGCGCCATTGACGTAGCACCGACCCTCGAATTACAAGAAAGATTAGCGTGTAAGTTCTATCTATGAGTGGATTGTACTTTCTATTGTCATTCATAAATATTTTAATCATGCATATTTTACAATCAATGTCTGATGTATGACTTGCAGATGAATATAAGGGTCATTGCCTATTAGACGCCTGCAGGCAGGCAGACCTTACTAAGCTTAAAAAGTATCTGTCGCAAGAGATCGTTAATTTCAAACATCCTTATACCGGCGATACACCGATGCATTGCGCAGTAGCGTCACCGTATCCGAAACGAAAGCAAGTTATCGAGGCCTTGATTCGAAAGAATGCTGCCATGAACGAGAAAAATAAAGACTTTCTTACGCCGCTTCATGTAGCAACCGATCATTCGCATTACGATGCAATGGACATATTGTTGCGGCATAATGCAAAAGTCAACGCGCTAGATGGCTTAGGACAAACCGCGCTGCATAGGTATCTTTGTTCTGGAAAACCACTCGTCATCGTAAGAAATGAGTGAGCCAATTTTTATATTATTAGTTCATAATACGTCAATTAATTATTTCCTTACTAGGTGTGCTAGAGAGGATAACGTACAAGCTTGCAGAATACTCTTGTCGTATAATATCGACCCTTCGATAGTATCCCTTCAAGGGTATAGTGCAGCACAAATTTCTGCCGAGAACGTATTGAAAATATTGCAAGGTAAGTTACATAGGAGCCTATTTTGTAATTTTTAACGACTGTGACTATAGTATTACAGTGTCGTTGCGCAGATTTTGTTCTTTACATTGTAAAAGAGAGAGAGAGAAAAAGAAAGAAAGAGCTGCGCAACGATATTGTAACACTACAGTTACAATCGTTACAGAATAACAAGCCCCTTAATCTGATTTCGCAATTTATTTTGAGAAACATTTTTATCTTCATGTTTAATTACATAGATCCACCAAATGGAACCGACGATGTGGAAGCACAACTCTTAGAAGCGAGCAAATCGGGCGATCTTGCTGCTGTAGAAAGAATCTTACAGGCCAATCCACATGCTGTGAATTGTCGCGATTTGGACGGCAGACACTCAACTCCACTGCATTTTGCAGCGGGTTTTAATAGAGTGCCGGTTGTAGAGTATCTATTAGCACATGGCGCTGACGTGCATGCCAAAGACAAAGGGTAATTAATTTAGTATTAATGCAATATGAATTTAATTATCCATTGAACATGCTTTAACATTTACATAGCATTTTCTCTTTACTGTATTCTATAGTCCAGTATTCATCTTTATGTGCAATATAAAATATTCTTAATAATATTGCATATTATATTCATTTTGATGTAGTGGATTGGTTCCTCTTCACAACGCTTGTTCTTACGGCCACTACGAGGTCACAGAATTATTGGTAAAACACGGGGCGTCCGTGAATGTTGCCGATCTATGGAAATTTACGCCGCTCCACGAAGCTGCCGCCAAAGGCAAATATGAGATAGTTCGATTATTGTTGAGACACGGAGCGGATGCTACTAAAAAGAACAGAGACGGCGCGACACCGTTAGATTTAGTAAGAGATGGTGACCAGGATGTAGCGGATCTTTTACGTGGAAATAGCGCACTTTTGGATGCAGCGAAGAAGGGTAATTTAGCCAGAGTTCAACGACTGGTCACACAAGACAACATTAATTGTCGGGATGCACAAGGACGCAATAGTACTCCATTACATTTAGCTGGTAATATATTACTTCTGAATAAGTGTTAATATAATCTCTCTTTTCTATTAAAAAAAATATGTTTAAATAACTTTCATATTTTTTTTAAATTATTTTTATTTTATTTTTCCACAGAGATTTATAAAATGTATTATATATTATGAGAGAGAGAGAGAGAGAGAGAGATTTTAATTTGAGCTTTTAGAAATAAAATAGAGAGATTTTGTATATTTATATAGAAATAGCAAGGCTTTATACATAGATTATACTTTTCTTAACACAGCGGGATACAATAACCTGGAAGTGGCTGAATTCTTGCTTGAACGTGGTGCCGATGTAAATGCGCAAGATAAAGGTGGTCTTATTCCTTTGCATAATGCGTCGAGTTACGGTCATTTGGACATTGCAGCCTTGCTCATTAAGTACAATACTGTGGTGAATGCGACTGACAAATGGGGATTCACGCCGCTTCATGAAGCTGCACAAAAGGGTCGAACGCAGCTGTGTGCTCTTCTGCTTGCTCATGGCGCCGATCCTTTCCTGAAAAATCAAGAAGGTCAGACTCCAGTGGATTTGGCCAGTGCGGACGATGTAAGATGTTTATTACAAGATGCTATGGCTTCTCAGCAAATCGTTCCAACAGTTCCATCGGGCAACATGGTGAATAGTACTGGTGGCAATTCTATTAGCAGTAGGCCACCTAGTATCGTATCCGGTAAGACTTGTTTCTATAATCATAAACTATTTTAAAACTTTCCATAATTTAATTAAATTATAAACTAATTAAAAGTATTTAAAACACAAAAGAATACTATAGGTTCACGTACATAAATAATATACTTAATTATAATTTTTATTTTTTTCCAGTTCCTGTAACACCGCCACCGCCCCTCACTCAAGAAACAGTTATAATGCCATCTGGTGCAGCTATGACTCTATGCGTGCCATTGGCTCGCCCGACATCATGTCTCAGTCCAATGCCGCCAAGCGAGCCATGCTCCGAGAAAGAGTCCAAAGATATATGTAAAGAACACAACGGTACCATCACGACCGTCGCTGGTTTTCTGCAAAGTCTCGGTTTGGAGCATCTACTTGAGCTATTCGAACGCGAGCAAATCACTTTGGACATACTAGCGGAAATGGGTCATGAGGATTTGAAGCAAGTCGGAGTGTCGGCTTACGGTTATAGGCATAAACTAATTAAAGGCATGGATAAATTGCTAAACACAGCAGCAGGTTCCCTTTGGCAGCCTTCCATAAATCCTGGAACATTATTAGTCGACTTATTAACAGAAGATAAAGAATTCTTAGCAGTTGAAGAGGAAATGCAAAGTACTATTAGGCAACACAGAGATAATGGCCATTCTGGTGGTATCTTCTCTCGATATAACATAGTCAGAGTATGTACTTAATATACATCGGAAATAATATAACAACTGACATTATTTTTATTGACAGTTTTGTAACTAAAAATATTTTATGCAGATACAAAAGGTTCAGAATCGCAAGTTATGGGAGCGTTATGCTCATAGAAGACAAGAAGTGGCTGAAGAAGTTGGCGCTGCCGCTCCCGCTTCTCCTAGTACTGGACCTAGGGGTGTTCCTAGTTCGACAGTATCACAGGCAAATGAAAGAATGTTGTTCCACGGAAGTCCATTTATTAATGCTATCGTTCAGAAAGGCTTCGATGAACGACACGCATATATCGGTGGAATGTTCGGCGCCGGCATATATTTTGCCGAACACAGCAGTAAGAGCAATCAATACGTCTATGGTATATGCGGCGGTACCGGATGTCCCGCACATAAAGATCGTAGCTGTTACATCTGTCACAGGTAAACAGAAGAAAAAATTAAATATTTGTAGGAGGTAGATTAAGTATACTTTCACGACAGGTTTCTAAAAGATTAAAAATGTATCGATAACGTACATACATAGCATTAACATACATTAAATTCATTGATGCGTTCTTCTTTTCTATTCTATTTTCTCTTTTTATTTTTAAAAGTACTAATTTCATTCTGTATTAAAACATTTCTGTTTTTAATTTTTTAGACATTTACTACTCTGTAGAGTTACGCTCGGCAAGTCGTTTCTACAATTTTCGGCAATGAAAATGGCACATGCTCCTCCCGGCCATCATAGTGTAATGGGCAGACCATCGCAGGGCGGTTTAGTGTTCCCCGAATACGTTGTCTACAGAGGCGAACAAGCATATCCAGAATATCTCATCACATACCAAATCGCGAGGCCTCAGCAGGAAAATGGCGGTAGTGACGGCGTTGAGGAACGGTGATCGGAAAAGGCGGGTCCCGCGGCGCGATTGCGCAGCCTCTGTTGCTGTCAGAGGCCGAGAGCATGCGGCGCATTGTCGCGGACATAAAATTCAAACTGTTTCGATTCGTCTAACATCAGTTCTTCCATTTTTAACTGACTAAAATAGAATTTGCGAAAGTAACAGTGTGTATGTGTGCGTGCGTGTGTGTATACATGTGTGATCGAAATATGCAGAATATTTTATTCCAAAATAATATCCAGTCTTACTAAAAGGAAGGTGACCTTTGTAATAGCTATTTCTAGCATTTAAATATGGTACTATTCAAGAGCAGTTCCTTCGTCAAATGATGGAAAGGAATGTATATTAATCGTGATGTATATATTGATATTGATACACTATGCGTCTCTTAAGTTTGCAGCATACGAAACATTCTTTTTGCTGGGTTTCTAACTGAATGCATGTTATCGTATTGGCAGCGATGTTGGCAATACTGCTGGTCGAGTTATTGGCTCGGCTTCAAATAGTCCAAGTTTCGTGTTGGCCGAGCAGCTGGAATTTAACTTTGCTTGACAGAAGGTCCCGACTTTGAATAAATAAATTAGATCACTGCTGTAAATCATCGAAAATATTCAATCAAAATGCAATTTTATTATATTTTTTCTTTTACATCATGAATGTCATATCTCTCTTTTTTTTTAAACAGATGACACTTAGTGTAAAAAAATTCTTTAATCATGTGATTAAAACTGTATCTTGATTGTAGCTCTCACAATACAGAAGGCTAGTCAAAACCACAAGAAAAATAACATCTGACCTATCGTGAATCTAATAGACAAGCTAGTAGTGTTGCCAGCAAGCTACGCAATTTTCAACATAATAAGGCTCTAAACGCACGCAGGCTTGCTTTTTAACTTTATGGTTTCTCCTTTGTTTAACAGGTAGAAGTTAATACGACTAAATCAGAATGGAAACTACACAAAGTCATTATGGTTCTACAAAATCTAAATGAATATTACAAAGTCAGAAAAAAGTGTCATTCCCACCACTTAGCATCTACGCATACATTGGGTGTATCCAGAAGCACGACTGCTCACTGAGCGGTCTGATTGGCATATTCCATTAGATTTAAAAATATAGATCAAACAGATACAAGAGTTCACTGAGCGTTCAGTGAGCTCTTACATCTGATTGGCATATTCTGTTCGATCTAAAAATATATACCAAATTGGTACAAGAGCTCACTGAGCGTTCAGTGAGTGATTATAGTACTGAATGCACCCATTAGTAATCATAGACATTAGCGATTGTGCATCTAGCGAAGAAAGAGAACAGCAATGAAAGTAGTGACTTAATTACACACACAATATTAAACAAAGAATTTCTTAGAACCGTAAATGTGAATACACAACGAGTAAAATACATAAAAATGATCAAAACCTGTATGATTAGAATAGTTGCATCAGAATGACTTCTTAAGATTTATTTGAAGCTTTTACTATTTGAAGATAATGATATTTTCTATACATATACACAATTTTTAGGGAGGGGGGGAGTAATCAAACATGTTCAAAAAAGATAATTGCATTGAATAATCCTTTTAACATACGTTCCTTGTGCTAGACAAAAAGCAACAGTACATTTTCAATTATAGCGCAAAAACAGTATTTGGTAGGGGTGTACGAGTATTTGAAATTACAGGTACCCGAACCTCGGATTCGGATCGGAAATTTTTTTCGGAATCGGGTCGGGATCCAAATATATATAATTTTCGGGTACTCAAATTTAAAATCGAATTGGGCAGTGATCATAGATCTAGAAACTTTTTTCTACGACATAAATGTGATGCTTCTTCGTAATTTTTCAATCGGGTTTTCCACTTAAACTACAGTATAATTAATTAAATTAAAAAATTTAAAGAAGTCTACATCTGTGATCACTGCCCGACCTGATTTTTGCGGGTACCGAAATTTACGGATACCTAAACATTACAAACATTCAGCCCAATCCCGAAAAAAATTCCCGACCCAACCCGAACCCAAAATCTCGGATATCCACACATACTCTAGTATTTAGAAATTTGCTCAAAAACTAAAGGACTATAGATAAATATGATACGAATCATACCTACTCCTAAATCGAAAAAAATGGGGAATAACCAGGCAAATATTAATTATAAAGCCTTAGAAAATTGCTTTACTACTTCATTAATATCCACTTCACTTATCGACTCATTCTCGAATATCTGTTACAGATCGCAATTTTTTAACAATAATTTTTTTCCCCACCAAACGGCACCTTCATGCCCTGACGCTTCAGGCGATTACCCGAGTCGCCCACCCCACAA
Source organism: Trachymyrmex septentrionalis (assembly GCF_001594115.1). NCBI lineage: Eukaryota > Metazoa > Arthropoda > Insecta > Hymenoptera > Formicidae > Trachymyrmex > Trachymyrmex septentrionalis. The sequence continues at coordinate 1,334,749 of NW_017305895.1, forward strand.
GCTGCCCCTGTACGATACAACCATCTTAATCCGAGAAAAGCAATCGAAATTCACTTCCCCTTCCGGAAGAAAACCGCATATGTAAAGCGCGGATGAGATAAAACCCGGAATTAAGAAACATAAGTCAAATCACATTAAGCACGAAGCCACTCAATGTTCCAATCCAACAGGTAAAAATGCATCGTGTGCTGCAGGCTTTACATCAAACTTGATATGTCAACTAGAGCATGTTCCTAGGATTAGTCAAAATAAAAGAAATTACAATGTATCGTACACATTTGTATACGTATGAAAAAATTAATTTATATTAATACATGCTCCAATTTTAAAAAGTAAAAGCGAAAGCAAATATCGATCGTGAAAGTATACAAAATCATCGAAGGAAGAATGTAATTTACTGACCGTCTCTCACGAATATATAGCTTGTATAAATTAAATTTATCTATTTGATATGTACATTATAGGTAAAGTCTGCAATGTGATGAAAAATATATATTTATATGTACAAATATAAATGTTTTTTTTTTTTAATACGGAATAATAATAGTTTCAATTATATGTTAGAATATTTTTCTGCACTATGATTAATTTTATAATTTTATTTTGGCAAACACAATCTAGCTGATAAATACATTTCTATGCAATCTATATGTGTATTACTCTTCAAATAGTACAAAGTTTTTTATTTAGTTACTGATACAATTACAAATCTTTTACATTTCGGACTTTACTTGCGATGTGTATAAACTTATAACTTCATATACTTAAGTATTACAATGTAAATAATTTGGTGATTATTTGCTCCCTTATAGTTCGTAAATATAATCAATGGGGTTCCTATAATTCGATAGTTTTCAAACACTGTATAGTCTTTTTTTACCAAGACGATATAATAGCTATTTTATTGTCTTCTATGTTTTTGGAAAAGAAAAATATCGGGAGATATTACAAATCGCTAGTTAAAAAAAAACAGATATTTTCGACGCTAAATAATACATAGTTGCAAACTATTACGACATTGAACTATTTATAAACAAAGTACTAAATCTTAAATTAATATAACTTCGCGCGAAATACGTAACGCCGTTCAAAGGATAACCTTTTTTTAAATGTCGAACGGAAGATACCGAAGACATTTTCTGATCTCAATAAAAACACCGTCTTTATCGTCTTCGTTCGCAACACTTTTAAAATAATTTCGTCATAGTTATAAAAAAAAACTATGGAAGTATACATACATAATAATACTACGACTGTGTAGATAGCGAAAAACGAACACCATTCATAATTACTATAGTCTTAACTTATTCTCGGTGATGGTGATCTTTTTTTTTAATAGAGGATGTTCACTTTAAGCAAAGTGCTATCGATTGTCTGTCACTACACTAGACATGGACTAGCCAACGACTTCTCCGCGCTGTATCTGCTCTAAAACTAATTACAATATTTTCATGTAAGGCAGATATGCGGCATAATCGGAGTAATACTGAAGTGCATACATATTACCACTGTGTTCTAATTGTAAGAGAATGAGAGACTTATTAAAAAAAAAAAAATGATTTTCCTTAATTGTTAATACGTGAGTTGTCTTCTCTTTTCTTTTTATTTCTTCCTCTTGCTTGAATGTAAAAATATAATATAACGCGAAAAAAAATACTCCTTTTTTCTCATCAGCATTTTATAAATTATTTGCTTCCATTGCGAGAACTCGAATCTAACGATCAATTCGCGGACCTTTTCGTTTTCACCAGTTGTGAAAAATCTTGTTTCAGTTTGCGGAAAAAAAGATATCGGAAGTTGTTAAAAATTGCTACTTAAAAAAAATTTACTTAAAAATCGTATATATTCTCAATGCTAGATGATGCATAGTTAATGCTGTTGTGTCGCATTCCTTTTTTTCATCATAAAAACTTTTACGATTTGAGCCCGATAGTTTTGACCGAATTCAGGTGTCAACCTGAAAACTTCTTGTCGATAATGAAGAGGAAGAAAGTTTCTTCTCTCATTTCTATTTGTTATCCATGTCCTGTTAACTGGAATAGCACATGACCAAGATTTTGCACCCGTTTTAGTCGATCCTTTCTTCCATAGTTGAGCGCAAAATACAATTCCAGCAGTAAGTAAGAATTGTTCACCCATTAAAGATGTTACTTCGAGGTTTCCATGTTTCTCTTGTTGACCACGGATTTTTGGTGGAACTGGATGTACCATAACTGTTTGAATTATAGATCCCTCCTTGACTAAGTCATTGAAATTTACTGTAAATATCTCGAAAACTTTTGTCTGTGCTATAATATTTGAAATAGACATTATTAGCTTTAAATTCACACCAGTATTATAAGGATAACAAGGAAATGAATCAGCTTTAATTCCAGCATTAAAAGCAATGTCTTTTGCTTCATTAATCCTTATTCCTAATGGTAGATAACCTAATAGGTTTTCAGTCATAGTTAATTCCTCAGTATTTAAAGATGATGCATATGATCCAGGTGGAGTATCGCTTATACTTTGTCTTACAGCTTCACTCAGTACCCCTAAACAAGGTATCTCTTCATACAGATTATGGTTATCTATTGTTACAGCTCCATAGAATCCACCATATTCGTCAATTTGACTAGTAGGTAATTTCGGAAACCATGGATAAAGATGTTCTCCTGTTACTGTTTGTATGGAACCAAACACTTGAAGTTGCAATAGTATTGGCTCAGGAATTGAAAAACTAGATTGTTGTAAAATTAGTAACAAGTCTCGTTCTTCAGAAGTGATAGGTTGAAAGAGTTTCATCTTAAGTGTAACAAATCTGAACCATAGTAAGCTGGTACTATAATAATCTAGATATTCGGGTAGGATCCTTTTACGCACATTAAGGTCATATAGACATAACTCAAAATATACTCGCCTAGATATGTCAATTAAGGTTGGAGCTGATGGTGTTATTCTTGTATACATATTTACTTCTTGCAATGACATACTAGTAGATGCAAAAATTAAATTCTTGGCCGGGTCATGTTGTGGTATGGCAAGTTGTTCTACTATCTGTTGTTGTTGCATTTTAGATGATTTGGTGATAAGAAAAACTTAGACGTAATGCCTTATGCTAACGCAACTTGAGATACTAATGGACCAGTTTTAGTTATGAACTTTGCTCTACAAGAAGTCATTGAGCTGTAATAATAGTGACATAATCTCATATATATATATATATATATATACATGATATAAAAAAAAATTATGCATGCAAATATATAGAAAAAGTACTGCAATAATTTTCTTACCTTCTCTATCGATACACTCAACCTATAGATATTTATGCCAGAAAGAAAACGAGATCAGGAATACCGAACCTACCGAACGATAAACATTACAACATGCTATGTGTGTAAAGGATATAAGTTCAAGCTTCAAGCAATGTTGCAATGATAGGATTAATTAATTAATGGCTCCTACCTCTGAAAATTCTGGAGACAATCAGAAACAATACAGCGCAGTGATAGGATTGGATAAAGATTTGAATTCAGACACGCCCAGTGTTGCCACATACTTTACAGTGGGGCCACTTTCTTTAACGCATGCGCGTTGGAGACATAAAAATGCAGTAAGAAAATCACCATAAAGATGCCTTTTCATGCTAATAATCGATGCTCAAGGATGCGATTCTGTAAAGGGCTCTGCACAATAAAAGGAACAGAGAACAGAGAATAAGAATTTCAACCTATCAAAAATCATGTATTGTAGAATACACAGTTTCTGATACGTTAAAATTTTTATTCTCTGTTCTTATTTCCTGTTCCTTTTATTGTGCGGAGCTCCTAACTGTTTTTACACGCCTACTGACTACTGACACGCCTAGTTATCGATATTGTTGCGCAAATATTTTATATGGTGAAAAAGCTGCGCAACAACATTGGCCTAGTGTCCATCGAGAATTTAAACCGGATCAAAATGTAAGAACCAACTACAATCGAGCATTCCCTTGTCGTTCGACTATAACAGGGGAATATTCGACTATAATTGGATGGTTCTTACATTCTGATCCGGTTTAAACTCTCGGTGGAAATTAGGCCACTGACAACTGTCGATAGGCGTGTAAAACTGTTACAGAATAGCACCTTTAGTATCGATCATGTAACTTTTTCACTTTTTCACTCTAAGGAAAAAGTTACATAATCGATAGGGTTCAGGGAGACTACACTAGTTCATCTTTCTTCCTTTTTTTCCTCTTCAAGAGAAAAGGAAGAAAGATAAACTGGTGCAAAAATTCAGCCAAAAAAACAGGTCTAAAGATAGTATGACACAAATAGCGTTGATAGCGCACTTCCCAAACGCAACCGGAGTGAGAAATAAAGCTCTATATATTAAAGTAGCGCATTTTTTTTATCTGAGTCAAAATGCCGACAATTTTTTTATTGGTTATTTTGACCGCCATTTAGTCGTTCAATAAGCGCTTAATAATATTGGTATAAAGTATGGTTAGTAGGTCCAAAATGGAGGACTTATGCGCTACTTTGATATACAGGGTGTCCCAAAATAATCGTCAAATATTTCATGGATAGGTAGAGCGGACTAAACTGAATCGAAAAATCCTGTATCATTTTGCAAATTTCCCCAATAGTTAACGAGATATTAATTCTTAAAGATAACCGAATACGCGCGACCGCCCGGCCTACTACTGCGAAGTGTATACGCCTATTGATTGCTTGGCGCCTGGGCTATAGAGAGTAGGGACTGCTTGGCAAGAGCTCCGCGCACCGCCGCGAGCTGTCATAGCTCAGACGGCACGCTTGTCAGATTATCCCTAAAGTCACTAGATTAACAAAGTACGAAAGTAAGAAATTTATTAAATATGGACACAACAGCATCAGGGCTGTGCAGTACTCTGCACATGCAGACTCAGTAGCAAAGCAAAAGTCTATCAACTCGGAGGAGAGACCAGGCTTGGGATCGAGACGAGAAGCATCCTGATATTTTTCTCTATTGTCGTCAATTGTTTACAGTATCGCCACTGTAGTACCGCGATGAGAAAATTTATTGAATTAGCATTTGGAGCCAAAATGACGTCGAAGTGCTATCTTAATCAGATTCTGTTCGGAAAAGATTGGAAATCCATGCAGGGGTCTAAAAGAAGAAATAGAACCTGATTCTGTTATTATCAAAAATGTCTGGTTGTTGTGTTAAAAATTACAAAAACCGCAGCAAAAGAGGCAGAAGTTTTAAATAACCGCGCGTCATGGAGCCAATATGGCGGCAGTTCGCGGTACTTTGTTAATCTAATGACTAGCTATTCCCGCTCTCCACGGCCTGCGCGCCAAACAATCGGTAGGCGTATACGCTTCGCAGTAGTAGGCCGAGTGGGCGCGCGTATTCGGCTATCTTTAAGGATTAATATCTCGTTAACTATTAGAGAAAATTCTAAAATGGTACAGAACTTTTCGATTCAGTTTAATCTACTCTACTTACCCATAAAATATTTGGAGATTATTTTGGGACATTTTGTATAAAGCTTTTGTGAGAAATAGCGGAACGGAAAAAGAACGGAATAGACAATGGCTGCGTTCAGCGAACGCAGTCAATGATCAATTATTCTTCGACTGCAGTGAATGGTCAATTTCTTACAACTTAGGGAGCGTTTATATTGACTGTACATATGCCGTATGCTGTATGCCGTAATTTATAAGAATTGACTAATCACAATCGAGTATTCTCCTCTTATAGCCAAATGAGAAGGGAACAATAATTCGATTATGATTAATCAATTCTTAAGCCGGGAGCACATAGAAAAACGTAAGACGTAATCAGTAAGAAAATCATAAGATTGAATTCGTTATTGGCCTTAGTGATTAGACAGTTCGCTTACTGATTACATCTTACGACCTTATGTTTTTGTATGTGTCATGGGCTTTACAAATTACAGCGTACGGTTGCGTTCAGTATAAACGCTCTCTTACGACATAAATTAACAATTTATGGCTAGTATAAATAATCTTTTAGATCCGCCATACACGTTCAAGTAAACTTTGATGTTTTTATACAATCAGAAGCAACCATAGTTTAATGCGAGGTCTACAATAGAAATTGTAGCGGTCGTAGTCT
>NW_017305895.1:1340938-1362330 GCF_001594115.1 Trachymyrmex septentrionalis
GTTATACAATCAGAAGCAATCATAGTTTAATGCGAGGTCTACAATAGAAATTGTAGCGGTCGTAGTCTTAAGTCCTCAAAAATTAATCACAATCAAATATGAGAAGAATAATCGACTATGATTGATCAATTTTCTACGACTTAAGACTCTACGATTATGATGGAAGGGATAACATGGGTGTGTGCAGTTGGATAGAATTCCTCAGGTTCCTCTAGTAAGAGTTAAGACATATAATCGAAAGAATGATTAGGTTAATCGGTCGATTAAATTTCATATTGTCAACTACAATGACTACTTGAAAATATTTTTTTCTGGCGGGGCGTCGAGTACTCATGTGTGTATAACTTTTTCGCGATTGAAGAAATTTGCGACTAATAAGAATCCGTACTGTTATTATCACATTGTTGTTCACAGCTGCCAGATAATTAGGTTGTTTTCAGTCATGTAGTTGGTACAATACTGAAATTTAATCGACCAATTAGCTTAATCGGATCCAGAATTCAAATAGTATTTGAACAGCACGGTAACCATACATTGCAGTCATGAAACTCTGAAATGTTCCACCGTACGCACATGTTATACTCATGTGAGACATCATGTGTTGAAATTTGTAAAGTCACATGAAACAAATCATGTAAACAAGTTACCAGCACGTTATGTTACGTTGCAACACATTGATTGCACGACAAATTATACAAATTGTGTCTTTTCGAAACTAAGGGCGCTAAGTGCACGATCCTGTTACGGCGTGCAAAATTTTTATTAATTTTCATCTTGAAGCCAATTATAGGAACTCGTCTTTAAGGCATCATTATCATCATTGACTGCGTTCAGCAAACTCAAGTTGAGTAAGCGCCTCGCTATTATTGATGTATTCTTCTAGATCATCCGATTTTTAGATGTTGAGTCTGACTCAATATCTAAAAGTCTAATCGAATAATTTAGAAGAACGTAGCTATTTTATAAAAAAAAAGCATAACAATTTTTCGCTGAGAATTTCTTATCATATTGCGCCCGTTTTATTCTGTTCGCTATGGTTTTTTTAAACATAAGTAATTGAACTTTGTTGTGTCGCTCTAGTGGCGACGTTTTGCTGCTTGAAAATTGGATATATTGAATATTTCCGCACGAAACTAGTCGCATAAAAGCACTGTGAAATTTCAAAGTTATAGCACGCAATTTTGTTTTAATGATAACACTGTAATATAATTTGAAGCTGTAACTACAATCTGACGACATTGACTTGTACGATGCCTGTACAATATCTAAACTATAAAAATTACAGCTTGTTCAGCTGTAACATTTGCACGGCTGGCTATCTGGTAAGTGTGTGAGATCGGATCTTGTCCTCATTTATGATACTTTTAAAATGATTTCGTCATAAAGAGAAAGAACTATGCAAATATATACATATATACAAGATACTATTATTATACTATGTATTATATATTTCTTTGTTTATAGCTAATAATCTTACCATTTGGGATCAATATTGTTCATCCAATTGAGATATCGATTTGAATACTTCTTGTCGATATTAAAGGGGAATTAGAGTATTTTTTTTATTACTTCTATTTGCTATCCATGCCTTGTTAATAAGAATAACACATGACTAAGATATTGTAGCATATTGCTGTAATCAACGCATTTTTCCAGAGTTGAGTGTAGAACATAATTCCGGCACTAAACATAGATAGTTCTTCATTCGTTAAAGATGTTACTTGAAGCTGTCCACTGTCTTGTTGTGGCTAGAAACTGTTAGTAGAACTAGATGTATCATCATTGTTTGAATTACAGATCCTGACTTTACCAAAATTCATTGTAAATACCTTAAAACCTTTTGTCTGTATTATAACTGATGAAATTAACATTGTTAAAGCCATAATCACACCACTTTTAAGATCACAAGGAAATGATTCTACCGTAATTCCAATATTAAAAGCAGTATTGTTTGCTTCATTAAACCTGTTCTTTTTAATTTTTGTACCAATTCATCTTTCTTCCTTCTCTTTAGGAGGAAAGAAGAAGAAGAAAGATAAATTGGTGCAAAAGTTCAACCAAAAAGAACAGGCCTATTATTCCTTATTCCTAATGGTCGATAACCTAATAGATTTTGAGCCATAGTCAATTCATCTATATTTAAAAATAATGCATGTTCAGGCGGAGCATTGCTAAAACTTTGGCTTCTTACGACTTCACTTATATATCTTTAAACGACGTAGTTCTTCATACAGATTATGATTATTTATTGTTACAGGTCCATAGAATCAGCTATATTCGCCAATTTGACTAGTAGGAATTTTGAAAACCATGGATAAAAGTGTTCGCCTGTCATTGTTTGTATGGAACCAAATACTCAAAGTTGTAATAGGTATTGGTTCAGGAATTGAAAAGCTAGATTGTTGTATTGATAATATATCATTTTAGCCTTCTTTAATATTCGGTGAGCAATAAGGATAAAATGATATATCATGCTCATTGCTCATCATGCATGAAACATAGTGCATTCTTAAGATTTGTTCGCGTGCGCCTACATGCTCCAATATGCTCTAATCATAGCTCCTACTCGCTCAAACGCTCTCGTTGAGTGAGTAGGAACTATGGAAGGAACATATTGGAGCATGTGACGCGAACAAATATTTATTTATAATATGTGTTTTTGCGTCTGACGTCCATAGGTCCCATGACCAATTGATCATGCACGACTGAGTTCAAGTTTAGCAGATAAAAGTAGTATTCCTATAATAAGAGTTAGGACAAACCGCCGCCATTAATAGCCAAATACTAGAGACTATAGACGAATAACCAAATATTACTACTACAGAGACTATAGAAAATATACAGAAAATGTGACACGTCAAACACATGTAGCTGAGTTCAATTAAATGAGCATGGTTATTATTAGAAGTAACATTCTTTAACAAATGTCTTGTAAATATTATACTGCCAGCGCTAGATGACGAAAACATGAAGGATAACATCAAATATGTGATTTTTTGCAATTTGCTTGTAACTCGCGGTTGTGTTGATTATTGCAATTTATTTGAAACTAGCGGTTGGCTATTACATATGGCGGATTTCGGCAATCAATTAAAAATTATTACCTCGGTGGCTTAACTCTTATTATAGTATCTCTAGATAAAAGCTGTGTTTTGAAGTTGCTAATACTGAAATCTATGTATAGTTCACGTTACGTATACTACAAATTATCGGTACTAGCACTACTAGCAATGTGTATCGGATTTTGAAAACAGATGAAGTAATTCAGTGAGCAAACAATAATTCTTTATATAATTGATTCTTGGAGTGTACAGAAGTTACCATTCCTTTTTTTGAAAATTATAATTTTTAAACTTGTTCCAGATTGTTCTAACTTTGTATGTACCAAAGTTGTTGCAAAGCGATATTACTTTATTTTTATTCCAAACAGTTCTCTAAATAAAACAAAAGAAAACATTTTTACAGCTAGTTTCTCTTTTTTTTTTAAAATCAAACAATTTCTTATAGTTATAGATTGTTTTAATTGTTTTAAACATTATTTCAAAAGAATAATTCTAAGTTAAATTAAAAACCTGGAAAAAGAAAGCGTTTTTCAACAAATCGATTCTCATAAAAGAATCTCAAGAGTAAACATACACTTTCTTTCGTACTAATCAGAGAACTTTTTATTCTGAGTTGTTGCCTAAGGTTCTAGCCTTATGAATATATTAACTTTTGTGTAACTTTTTCTCTAGAGTGGAAACGTGAAACTAAAAAATGAACAATTTTTGTACGTATGTATGTGTGGATATATACACACACATATATGTATATAAAAAATTGTCACTTTTCTCTTTCACTCTAGAGAAAAAATTTTCGTCCTAGGAAAAAAGTTACATGACTTCTTACAAATTATCTGTGACTATATTAGATGGAAACTAGCAGTCACATACATATACAATAATTTCTTCGCAATATTGTACCTATTCTCTAAAGCAGATTATAATATTTTCACTTAAGACAAATATGTAACATAATCGGAGTAATATTGCATACATTATTATTACTGTATTCTAATTCTTAAAAAACGAGACTTTAAAAAACAATATTTTTCTTTTATTTTTAATATGTGTTTCAGATATGCGTGTGTTTGGATTGCTTTCTCTTTTTGTTTTTTATTTATTTCTTTTAATTGCTTGAATTGTTGAATGTAGAGGTAATACACACGAAAGAAATACATTTTCCTTTTTTTCCCTATATATTTTATAAATCATATTTGTGCTTCCCTGTATATTTTATAAATTATATTGCGAGAATTTGCCTAACAGCAATATATACGGATCTTTTTGTTTTCATCAGTTGTAAAAATCTCATTTTAGCTTATGAAACGTACGAGTAGAATACATTGATGCTTGTCGGCGTGTAATCGTCCAATAAATCTCGTTAAGAGACAAATGATTCCAACGTGCGTGTTGCAGTATCACTACATATAATTTATAAAAGCAACTCTGTAAACAGTTTAATCTTCACGATTGTATCTTTGTACGTATGCCTCCCAGTTGTCTACTAATCATCTATTCTTTCTTCTTCTTTAGTGTAGATTTTTAATCCACGAAGTTTCAACGCCTATTCTTTACGTTTTAAATTGTTTATAATACTTTATGAGCCGTTACATCATTCGCGGAAATTTTTCAATTTCACAACTCATATATGAGATGTACATGCGCAACATTACGAGAATATACAAACGATCGCTAATATGAATTACTTAATGTAATGACGATGTAAATCTGATTATATTATATGCTTCGTTATATAGCAGATAAATTATTGAAGCATACACACGGTGTATATTCATGATACGTTCGTGAAGAAAAGAGAAAATACTTGTGCTTATCATTTATTCGTTGCTCTTCTTTTTGGTGTTATCAACTTGAGTATCTTTTATATTGAAATATTTTTTATAACTAAATAAAAATGAATGGGGACATTTTACGTCGCACGAAATCCGTTCATTCAATCATTTTAATATTTTATATAAATTTTAGTTCATTTTCACGCGAGATGAAATAAAATTGAAGAAGAGAGATTAAGTGCGAATGCGTATTTTGCTGTTAATATGTGATATCATAATTTATATCAATTTCAGCATCTTTTACACCGAACTTTCTTATAACTAAATAAGAGCAGATGAAAACATTTTACGTTTCTCGAAATCCGTTGTTTGGATATTAAATACACATTATATTTTTAGCTTTTTTATAATAAAATAAAATTGACGAAGGAGAGAGATTAGTCAGTTGCGAATTTATTGTTAATGGATATATTATATATGCTATTATAATTTATAATCACTTCAACACATCCCATGTAATACGTCTGAGTGTGTTACGTCAAGAATAATTTGCATAAGAATATCCATTCGCGACATGTGTTTTCGGCGTGCAACAGTGAATATCTTTTTTTCCTTATCTTTTATTTTTTCTTTTTTTTTTTTCAATTACACGAGAAGCCCTTGTGGAAAGTCGTGCAATTTTTCCATGAGAGTAATGCAACGCTAAGCTCTAAACTGTAAAAGGGTATCATTTCGCGCGTTTTTTCAGCGATATCGAGAATATCGCTCGGAGCAAAAACAAGTCCGGCTCGACTGATACAGCGTCCAGACGGGAATTCACAAAAATTGAATTGTGACGACTAATACACTGATGGAAGGGTGATGATCGCTCGTATTTTGCGTTTTGCGATCATCACTCCTCCATCAGTGTACGTCTCTTCGACAGACCTCGGAAAGTTACACGCGTCGGATGTTTTAGAAATGGTGTTAACGTGACCCGTATGCACGTGTCGTGCGGGTATCGTTTGATGAATCGACGCCTTTTGACCAATGGCGCGACCAAGTGGCACTTTAATCTCCTGCCCGCGATATCTTTTTGCTCATTTATCTTGTATTCCATTGGGGGAAAAAAGCGAAAAAAGGAAAAAACAGACGCTGCGGATTGTAATAAATATTATTTTCCACTGCTTGTTTATTCATTATCACTCTAATGTGTCTTCTCCGCTAATTACAGAGTATCGTATGGCGCTTCGCTCCGCCGAAGACGGAATGACATATCACTACCCAACATTTAAAATCGCAACGTAAATGTTATCATTTTCGTAAAAATGAACATTCCGAGCGTAGAGAGAGAGAGAGAGAGAGAGAGAGAGAGAGAGGGGGGGGGGAGGGGGAGAAAATAACGGTGCATCACTGATAATCGACTCGGTTATTAACGCTAAAAATATATTCGCGCAAGTCATCGTATTCAGCTCAGATCGGTGCGTCAACAACACCTGTTTTATCATGGTTACTCTATGTTTGCGTTACTCTATGTCGAGTACGTTTATTAATATACGCTCCTCTCCACTACGTGCACGGTAAATTCCGCGGAAGCCCGTCGAGGAAATTTCGGCCGTGGATTTAAGCGCCGGGTGCCCGACCAAGTAGAATTACACGTGCAGACTCGCAAGGTCGACTCCGGCGCCAAGTTGCGCCAAGCACGTGCATCGTATCTGACACGAGGCAGCGGGGAAAGAGAAGGATGACCCGCGACGAACGTATCGAAATAATTCTTTTTTCTGAAAAAAAAAGTTACGCGAGCCGGCACGACGCGGCGCGATGAGGCGCGACGTCGGGGATCGGGTGTTCCCCGCGTCTCCGCGCGCCGTCGAAAAACGAATGATCATGGCGTCGACGCGACGACAGAGAATCGGCTGATCGGAGGAACAAGGTTCTCGCAGAGGTTCCGTACGACGAACAGCGAAGCGGCATTAGCGGTAAGCGGCTGCAGCGCAGGAATGCACACGAAACACGCGGCACGCGCGCAGCTCCGAATGCTCCGATTCGCGTACGTGTCGCGATCACGTGAACGTCACGCAAAGTGGATGGGCGCGCATGCGCGGCACTCGCGGCCGCGCCGGCCGGTGTTCGTGGCCGCGCGTTCAAATCGCGCGTTCAAACGCGTGTCGAACGTGGTGTAACGTGGAACGGTACCGCGCGCGATCATCGGCGCGCCGGCCGAACCGAGGGGTTGCATTCTCTTTCTCCTCTTTTTTTTCTCTCCTTTTCTGTTTCTCTCTCTATCCCTCTTCTTCTCTCCTTCGCGTGCGTATGATATCGCGGGTTCCGCGACTTCTTCGAGGAACGTCCGATTGTCGTGGTATAGCGACGCGACGGTGAGATAAGACCATCGCTGTTGGTCGTGCGCGTCGGAGTCGGTAATAGATAGGCGTGCGATGCGCTACACTGCGGTCATTATCACGTGAGGAGGAGAAACTGTCCAATCGTTCTCCGCTGATCCCCTAAACTAAACGCGACGTTTTTTTTTTACACAAGGACTCTTACATTCGTCATACCCCGTGCAATTTTCAACCGTGATGCTATCCAACTAATTCGCGATGCCATATATGATCATATGAAGAAATTGTTTCTGCTAGAAAGCATACGTAACTGCAATTAACAATTTGGTCCTGACGTTCCACGGAATAAGAAGATTAAATAAGAAGATAACGCGTGAAGAAAAAGAAAAAAAACGGACGTTTGCCATCAAGAAAGCAGAGTGAAGAGCCCGTGAGAGTTATTTAAATCCACTCCTCGTCAAGTCTGAGGAGCCTGTCATTTTTTACTGCGAGAAATTAGTAAGTAACATGTTATTCACTCACAGTTTTCTATCGTTCATTGACATTGCGTGCGTGGGTGATTTAAATCTGCATACTTCCGTGGTAATAATAATATCCGGTTCACCAATATGCACTTTCTATTAATTTTGAATTTAAGCTCAATAATTAGTTAATGAATAATTTTAGATTAATTTAAAAAAGTTTCCTAGCATGTTTTCTTGTTTAATTGAATATAGAGTTTTATTTAAAATTATTACATAAGGGAACTTGATTTTTCTTTTATTGTTTTATTTATTTCTTAATTATCTTTTTAGATACGTTTAAGAATAGTTTAATTTTAGACTCATGGCAAACTTATCTTTAAATCACTTGGCAAATAATTAGTTTGAATTGCTCTCCTCTGTCTCTCTCTCTCTCTCTCTCTCTCTCTCTCTCTCTCTCCCCTCCTTCCCCTCTCTCTCTTTTTCCTCTTGTTTATTTCTAATTCTAATTTATTCCTAGCTCTAGTTTATTTAATTTTTATTTTTTGCCACATTATGATATTATATGATATAATTCTTACATATAATATTATTTAAATTAAATTTACTAAACGTGGCTTAAATTATACAATATATAAATAAAAGAGCAAAAAAGAGAGAGAGAGAGAGAGAGAGAGAGAGAGAGAGAGAGCCGCACGTAGGATGTCGTTAGAGAAAGTTATATATATTTAAAATTTAATCCAAAACTATTAATAAACATTAACGTTTCGGCCAAGTTGTGGCCATCTTCAGTATGTAAAATATATAAAATAATACCTTTATACATTTAACATATACATTTAACATTATATAACGTATTAGGAAAAAATTTAGAAATTTATATATTATAGAAATTTCAATAACTCGTAATTAAAAAATCCATTAATAATACTTAATTAATTAATTATGCAATTAATTGGATAATTGCAAGCAACGTTCGTAATTTACTTTCGCGAATAAATTGTGACATTTAAAAAGATAAACTTTTACTGAAATTAGCAATTTTTTGTTCTCAATTTTTAATGTAGGTATGATAATGCTAACTTTTATATTTATTCACACACACACACACACACACACACACACACACACACACACACACACACAAAACACACATTTCTATTATATACTATATGTATTATGTATTTAACTCTTGGGAAAATTTATTTTTAATGAGGTTAAAGTTTTTAAAAGTAATTAAAAGTTTACTTAAAAAATTTTGAGGTAATTTAAAATGTGTAAAAAGTTAAGCCAAAATAACCTAAAATTTTCAGTTTTCAGAGATGACTTTAATACAATGTGATACAGCGCGTTAATTTCTTTCAGTTATTCTTAAATAAGTTTTAAAGTTATTTTAAAGAAAAGTTTAAAGTAGTCAAATTTACCTTTATTTCGTAGATTTTCTCTATAGTAAATTTTGAGTATTTTTTTAACATTTTCTTAAGTGTAATTTATTATTATATTTTCCCAAGGGAATATTTATTACATAATTCATATATTTAATTTTATCTACAATAGTGACGAAAATAGTTTTTGTACCTTGGCACATGAGATATTCATGATATTTTTCTTCATACATTATCGTACTTGGCACTTGATGAAAATATACATGTGATGATATAATATTGAAGTCGGTATTATTATGATAAGTTTGGATATTGTTCAATAATATGTCGACATGAAAATAATTCCTTAATTTATGTAAAAAAGTATGATTGTAGAGTGAAATGCGATTTTCTGTGCTTGTGTAGCATAAAGAATCTTAATGATATACGTAATAAATTGATCTTATCGAAATTATATTAATAATTTCGAACGTACATTGCAAGCGCGTGGTGCAGTAGTCGCAGACGCATTAAACAGACGCGCTGCTCGGAAATCACGTCTGCAACAAGTCTGGACATTCTCCTTACAGCCGGGAGTTGCTTGTAGCCGTGTATTTCGTTTCACGAGTATCCGTAACTTGTAGACATCTGTATCTGAAAGGCATTTATTTACATTTATCACTTCATTGTTAACTTTATAATCCGATTCTGAGGATATGAATACAAACAAATATAATAAAGATTAAATAGAATTACATTCTTATTACTCGCGATGCAAACAAATAATTTGCTATTTTAGAACATATTTGATTCCTTGAAAAACCAAATTTGCGAGAATACGTTTCTATAAAGATTTAATTTTAATTAAAGTTTTATATTTAGCAAATTTACTCTCTAAAATCTTTGAAGTGTAATTCTAAAGAGTGTAATTCTACAAAGTGGCAAATGGTGATAATTAAGCCAATGCAGTTTTGAAAAAGTGTGGCTCAATTAATTAATTTTTAGGAGTAAGATTTTAAAACTTTTTAAAGTTAGATTTCACTACAAAGATTTTAGAGAATAACTTTGAAAAAAGCTCTCAATAAAGATTTGATTTTTTTCACCAAATGCTAGATTTTAACAAAAACTTTATTCAAAGATGATAAAAACGTTGCGTTTATCACATGTGAGAATAATCGCGATGCAAAATAATTCAAATTAAATTCAAATTCTTTATAAATTACAGATGTTTTCCCGATAATAGAAAGTACCGAGAACAAATCTATTTGTGATGATCTATAAATAACTTTTGTTCCTTGCTTATCAGTATCTTTTCTATCGTATTTCCGGAGAAAAATATTGCTAAAATTGTGTTACAATCAGGAATTTGTCATACATTTTATCGTGAACCAGCGAAAAATTCTAATCAGAAGATTAAAGTTGGAAAAGATAATATCTAAACATAAACTGACGTATCACAAGTAAATTTGGAAAAAACTATTAATAGAGATTTAATTTTTTTCATTACATGCTAGATTTTAACAAAAACTTCTAGGATGACAAAAGCACGCGTTTAACACACGCGAGAATGAATGTAACGAAAAACCCAAATAAAATTCTTACCTCATAAACTCTAGACATTTTCCAGATAGTGAAAAATACCGAGAGCAAATTTCTTTGTTATGGTCTATAAATTAACTTTTGTTCTTTTTTTATCAGTATCTTTCTTATCATATTTCCGACAAAAAAATCAATATAATTGTACGATATTAACCAGGAAGTTGTTCACATATTTTATCATGAAACGAAAAATTCTAGAAAGATTCTTAGAAAGATTAGAATTATGTGGAACAAAAGATAATATCTAAACCTTAACATAGTCAAGTAACATATAACTTGTAACCATTTATTTATACGCGATTTCGAAGTTCATTTATAACGGGCCGAAGAAAATGACTTTACCATATGTATTATCGCTTCCTGAAGGGGATTCTTTGTTTACAAACAAAACCCAAGATAACTTCCTCAAGTGACAAGTCGCGCAATTTACACATATGCTATATATTATGTTGTTATCAAATTAGCCCGTCAATGCCAATCAAGTCTATTTTTACTATTGTTGCGAATGCGCATTAGCAATGCATATATAATTAAAGGAATTTTATTTCGCAATTAATCAGCAAACTATATCAGACAATTAATTAAATGGATGATAAAATTTTGTGTAATTAATTAAAATATTTGGCTATTTGGTTAGTGTCAAAAATATACGAGTGATTCAAATGAAGACATCTTGTTCCACTTTGTTTTATTTCCTTAATTTTAATAGTTAATTATTTTATTAATTGAACGTTCAATAATAAAATAATAAAATAAAATATTCTTTTAATGAGAATGGATAGAGCTTGAGAGAGAAATTATTCCTGAAAATTTCTTGTATCAGAGGAGTGGGTGTCTCGAACATAGGTTCGCCCAGATATTTTCTCGAAACCAGCTCGGCGGCTTCCTAAACGACATTCATGCGTCGTGTGTAGTCGTGCGTTTCATGCATGCACAAAAGCCGACATTTTGATCGGTTTATCGACCCTCGAACACACCTACGTAATATTCTAGCATGGAGTAAAGCACTATTATAGTTTTCGGGGTAACTCCAAAGTCGAGTCTCGCGACCTTTCCGATTAGGGATGCTTGAGTGACCGGGAATATCCCGTGAAAAAGCAAAGAAAAATTCTTTACTTTTTTACAGATGGACTAGACATTCAAGTATAGCAAAAGATTCTGGATTTACGCGAATCCATAATGCAGGAATAAATATGTTTTGTATCTCGTAGTAAACATACGTAAATGTGCCCCGTCCCTTATGTAAGCATATCAATGCGTGTATTAATGAGCAAACTACGATATTACTGAGAAAGTGGAGGAAAGAAAGTTTAGGCGCGACATAACGAATAATGAATAAATTGATATCTTCTCTGCGTCTATTAAATTGTCTACTAATTTCATCATTCATTTTTATCTTAATTATATTGTCATGACTCATAATATTATCATAAATGTTCAAATATTATAAAGTATTATTATGTCTGAATATTTTTGTAAAATGTGGGCACAATATTCTTATTAATTTAAAAATTATTTAATTTTTTTGTTTGTCTTGATTCTTATGTAAAATGTGTAATACTTACTTGCAAAGATAAAAAAATAGCATTACATTTAAATGGAATTTTTTTTATATACCAATGAAACTCTAATAAATATTTATGAAATAGTTTGTTTGAATCCACTTTTTTAAAAGTTATTTATCTAAAATAAAACTACAGCAAAACATAACTAATTGCATTGCATAAGCCATTAAAAACCAAATAATTTGTTATTTTGCTTTTTATGGTTGATTTTAGTGTTTTTCTTAAACTTTTTGATTTATGTTGATTATTTTGATTGATTTTTTTTTACTGATATTTTTTTGGTAGATATTTCACAACCAAAAAACATCCGTAAAGAAAAAATTGAACTTGAAATCACGTGATTCTCGAATGATATTACATCAGATATCACGGTAGAAGTTAAGACGCGTGACACACTGTTTAATTAAATAGAAGTGAATGTAACTGTTTTAATACTTGAGATACTTATATTGATTTTTCTGCCACTTCTTTTACAGACTATGCGTAAAAATATTTTCTTTATCATATATTGTAAGATGTATTAGTATATTATTAAATTAAATTAAATTAAATTAAATTCGTACATGTAGGTATCGATTAATTCATATTTAATTATTAGATGATAATTTATTTGCTTTTCTGATATTTATCTTGTTAAAATGAGCATTTTATAAAATATTTTATTTTTATTTATTTAAGAAGTTTATATTAATTAATATAAAAGCAAAAGGAATTATTGAACATTAAACTACTAAATTTAGACATTTCTGCTGAGGCATATTCGATTTCCCACCCAGATGTTCTCCAGGTATCATCCTTAACTTTCCTTCGGTAAATAACAAGGATGGAATGATACCTGGGTGACACTCGGGTGGGAATCGAAACATAGCTCTGTATGGATTTATATTGCATAATGGAACCAAAAATACCCTGTGGAAAAATTCCTGTGGAACAAAATAATATTTCTATGTTTCTATTCGAAGAGTAAGTCAATGTACTTCTGGTGTTACTTATTCACATACAATATTTAATGATAATGGATGTATGTTAAAACGATCACATTTCACGGTCTAATATTGCATGGTTTTGGCGACGAGTTAAACTTTGTTCGGTAAAATTCCGTAATCGGCCATTTCATGAGGGCGTTAGAGCCAAGCAAGAAGGAGAAAGAGAGAGCTGAGAATATGTGTATATCGGTTATCATTACTGCTTCGAACCAGAATACCGGGGGCGATAAGGCCGAGAGGGTTTGACCTCAACGGCGCCTCTATCCGAGTGAAAAAAGAAAAGGAAAAAAAATGAGGGGAAATATTGCTATGCTGGGTACAATATAC
This sequence comes from Trachymyrmex septentrionalis, assembly GCF_001594115.1. Lineage (NCBI taxonomy): Eukaryota > Metazoa > Arthropoda > Insecta > Hymenoptera > Formicidae > Trachymyrmex > Trachymyrmex septentrionalis. Next base: position 1,354,396 of record NW_017305895.1, read on the forward strand.
AAAGTCGTCCGATTCCGAAAGCATCAGATATGATTCGTCGAACGCTTATACAAAATCTCTCTCACGTGTTCGTCGCGTGGATGTCTGATGGCATGCAGCAGCGATTCGAAATTATAATAGAACATTCCTATCCATAGTTCCGTTTACAGCCACATGTAAACTTAAATGTTATTCACGATCTCTATATCGAATTTCGAAAGTACCAGATATGGTTCGTCGAATGTCGCTTATACAAGATCTCTCCCACGTGTTCGTCGCGTGGATATCTGATGGCATGCAACAGCGATTCAAAATTATAATAGAACATTCCTATTGATAGTTCTGTTTACAGCCACATGTAAAGTTAATTAAGTATTATTCTCGATTTCCATATCGAGATTACAAATGCGACTTTACACGATTTTTTTGTATTATATGATTTTGTATTATAAAATATTTAATTTATATAGGAGGTAAAATATTAAGGAGTAGATCAGATATGCTTGTCTCCTGATAATCTGCGAGCTATTTTTAGTATCACACACTCGCCGTTCAGCCAGGTCTCGAATTTGAATGAAGCTACTCGAATTCCATCGACCGGTCCTTCTGCTCTCTACCAGGCCGGTTTATGCTCATTTCATGTGACATGCATATGAAATGAGAAAACAAGTTGAAGAACGCTCCTCTCCGTTCGTTCATTTTACTTTTTATGATCGACAACTACTTTTTACGTTTAAAAGTGGCTTTCAGCAGCTGATACTTATAACATTGTATTCGTACAAGGGTAAATTCAGAATTATTCAGAATTCGTAATCAAGGTCTATTGTACGTTGCTAAGTAGACTCATCGATTCATTGGTACATCATATGTAATGATTAGATATCGGATTTTTATGCAGATATTTTTTGCAGACATGCACAAAATATGCACAAATAAATATGCATTTTTAATGAGAATGTTAAATTGTAATGAGACAAGTTAAATTTCTATTTTTATGTTCCATTTCTATTTTTACTTTCCAATCTGCTTTCTAAAAAAGTATGAAATTGCATAAGAATCCGATGTCTAGTGATGGTCGAATATGATATTACAAGTACAAATACAAATTTTGTGACAAATATTAAAGTTCCTCGTGATCTTGTCATCTTTCTAATCAATGAAAAAGTAATATAACAGACTTCCAAAAAATGTAGATTGTATTAATTGAGATCATATTTTTTATATAATAAAGCTCCAATCTTTGTACAGAGAGGATTTCCATGATTCATATTTATAAATATTTTTTTCAGTTTTCCTTTTGTTATTATTTGGTAAATACTCAGTTGGTATTAATAACATAATTTAACATTGATATATAAATGACATTATAATTTATGCTAGAAAATTGGAAATCAATGTCGATATATTTAGCGTTATTTGCCTTTGTAAGAAATGAAAGAAGTAAATTTGCATAAAATTAGAGAGTCGTTAGAAAAGCATTATGTTTGAAAAATACACAAAATATTTTTTCTGATATTTTATGAATAGGCTTTTAATAATTAAGAATAGTTAAAACATAAATTGAGATCAAATGGCAACGATTTAAAATTATAGAAAACGTCAAATGTGCAAATTGAAAAATGAATTTGAAAAATTTGGTTATATACATATAAGTTTCTACATGAACACACTTTGTAAATTTTAAAATTTACTCTATTATTATAACTCGTTTGAAATATTTTATAAAAAGTGGGTTTTCAAGTAACAATATTAGAGTGTCTGAAAATTCAAAGTAGTGAAAAATAGAGATTCAGGGTTATCCGGCATAATATTTACTTTCTTGTACCATTTTATGACTATTCTTCAATGTACCGAGTAATATGATATCACGATTATTGTAGGTCAGACGCGCACAAAGGTTTGGCATCATTATTTTGGCATCATTCTTCTTTCAGATAACGCTAATTCTTTTATAACTTTTACTTACGCGGATCAACAATTATAATTAGAATGCGATATAATACTAGATATAATATCAACCAAGTATCAATTTGAATGAAAGAACATAATTAACTAATTGTAAGCTAACCCCATTAATTACTCATTTCCCTTTAAATTTAATCTCATTCATGAAATTAATGATCAAAAACTCTATTACTTAGTTATATGAAGAAATATATTAGCATTTTGTTTACTATAGTTATTATACATTTTTATATTATATTTTTGGCTAAGCATTATTATTATTTTATGAAGCATTATAAAAATATTTTTTTATCTGAAAGTTTAAAATTTACAACTAATAGAAAATAAAATTTTTGCTACATAAATTTTGCAAAATTCTTTGAAATACTCGTTCTTTTTTCGTACATTTTGTATAGCGAGGAAATTAAAGTTGTTTTGGATCAGTTTCGCAGAATCTATAACGTATCCACGCGAACGATCGCATTTCCATTCACGATCCGTCTTTATTTTTGCCAACTGATTCATGCGACTAAACAGACGCGCTGAACTATTTGTGGAATTGTTTATGAGAAGTGAAATTGATGTAGTTACCATTTGTTAACTCGTGTGACAATACATCCTCCTCGTCAACCGCGTCGAAACGTTTCGAAACATTGTCTCTAACAACGTCATTAAAAACGTCATTCGCCTTCTCAATCATGCAAGTGCATATTTAACACTATCAGTAAAAACGCGCACTGCCTTTTTTTCCTTAACGATAAAGAATGTGTGCCTTGAGCGGCGAGAGGTAATTCTGATTGGTTTAAGAGGCATGTGTGTGTGTGTGTATCAGGCAATATCACACATTGCGGACTGACAAACAAAAGTCACGCTATACTGGTAAAATCGTCAAAACCGATATCAATGTGTATTTTTGCACTGCACGTGCGATTAAATTTTCTTGTTTGATTTGAAGATATGTTGCTAGATCATAATACAGTAAAATATAAGGCGATTTTGTTTCACGATGATAACTTATGTCGCAATCCGTTTATAAATTTTCCTAGAAAAGAAAATATGTGTATATATATTACATAGAATTATTAAGAGAGGACTTAAATATACAGCTGAAACATACATTTTATGTTAAATAAATTGTTATGATTCAATATTCCTGTCATTGAGATAATTTTTAAAATTGAAGGAAGATGAGGAATAAGTTGAATCTCGGTTAAGAGTTAACTGTGAATTGTGAAACTAGGTCTAAGTAGGTAACTATTTTTATTGCACATTATAATTTGCACATTGATTCCTCTGCACCCCGACTCCCACATTATCCCTATTACTTACTCATTATTATTTATTAAATTGACGGAAATTTATTTAATATTGTTAGCCTCAGAATTATTATTTATCCTGATCTTTCATAAACATAAAATGCATTTGCAACTTTAAATTGTTTGTAACTAAAGAAATGATCTGCAGATTTATTAAACGACAATCGAATTGCCGTAAATCGAACGACGAATACATAAAAGTAATTACATTTCTTGCATATTTATTGTAACAAATATATCTTTTATTTTTTTTATTCTTTATATGTTTTATTTTATTATTTGTTAATATAAAACTTTATAATGATGATTTAAGTTTTGCAGTAAAGACAGTAATCAATAAATGCTTGATGACCTTGGGTCAGTTATTATCGATTACTTATATATGTAACAACCGTAAAAATAACGGAAACGTGATCAATTAATCAAATAAATCGTAAATTAGACAATGTTTATAAGAAAAGGTTATAAGAAGCACAATCTTTAACAACTTCTTCCACGTGTTTGACACCTCCTGCCCGCTATTATATTATCTCTATGACACTAATTCCTCCAAGTCAAATAGTCTTATCACTTTTTGATAGTTAAATATCAACGACCGATTAACAAAACGTCTATCGTGCAAGTATTCGAATGTTTTTCAGAACATTTTTGCGAAGTTACGCATATAATATAATAATATTATCATACTCAATAACTGACATCGTTGTGCCATTTTTTATTTCAGCGTAATGTGAAGTATTTACAAACATTTGCAATGTGTAAGGGATAATTTTATTATTATCGTTACACATGTATATAAAAATAATTAAATTTATAAATTTTATAGACTACGTAATAGTCTGTATTTAAATTTAAAAAATTTGCAATTATAAAATTAAAAATCAAAAATAAAATTAGGAGTTAAAAATTTAAATGGAGTTGAAAAAAATTAGAATAGCAATGTATTCAAATTATTACAATATATTTCAAATTTTTGTGTCATAAAATATTGAAGTTATTACACACAAAGTTGTTTTAATCTTTCCGAGTTCAATAAGTAATTATTAATTAATAATTGTTTTAGATTTAGTTACTTTGTTCATTTATTAATATATATGTATAAGTATTTTTATGCGATTATTATTACATATAGTAAATATATATAATATTTAATAATATATATAATAACGCCCGGTAAGGCGTTTCGTTATTTTAAGTTTTTATACATGATAATGTTAGATACAATATTATATTATATTTTAAATTATTATATATATATATTATATAATTAAAATCTTTTCTGTTTAAAACTGACATTTAAAACTAACGTTTAAAGCTAGCGGTTAAAGATTAAATTTTCCCCTTCTTTGAAGAAAAACTAAATCATAAAAACTCATTGTGACTAACATGCGCATCTTTACTTTAAAATGAGTATCTTATCGATTAAAGCTATGTAAGTTACGTACGAGACGTGATATTTCGACTTTGGCAATTGCATTACGTAATTTATCCTAATCTTAGACCGTATTCCTTATTTCTCAAATGAAACCAATATCAGATTTACTGTTCTGAGTGATTGTCTATACTTACTGAGACAGATACGTTATAAATAGCATATATTTTGATTCATTCATAAAGATTTACAAGATAGATTTCATTCATTGCATTTTCGTAGCTTAAAATATTACTTAAAAATATTTATATTTTTCCATTACTTCCGCAATTGATAAAATAAATAAAATACAAGGTTGGTAAAAAAACATACTTTAAATGTATTTTAAGCAGTTTAAAACATACTTAATTGATGTTTTTAATATATTTTAAATATGTTTTTTATAATACTGTTTAAAGCATATTTAAAGCATTAAAAACCTATTTAAGAAGAAATATAATTTGTTTATTTAAAAAAAAACATTGGTCTTTACTCTGATAAAATGTCATTACTTTGTCTTGCTTTTACAAAGTATCCTCAATGTATATATACAGGATGTCCCAGAAATAGGTGGTCAAATTTTAATATCGTATTCTACTAAATATGAAAAAAGATCATGTATACATTGATCCGGAAACTCTTCCTTTTAAAAATATAAACACTTTTTGTTTATCTCCAAAGTTTACATAAACAAATATCACACAAAATAAATATTGTAGTAGAGCAACCAAGTAAACGAGAATGGATTGAAATTTTTTTTTATTCGAATGCGTATTTTAAATAGCGAATACTTTTTTTGGATTGAATTGGATTGAATTGGATTCAATTATTGGATGTGCAATTGGATTGAAAAACTGCATTTTCTATTCAAAATTTTGAATTGAACAGTATTCATAATGCACAGAAAAAGCTAATATTATGTTTAGATTGAAAGGCATAGAGATATGCCCCATGCATTTCCTATAAATGAATAAAAATGCATTCAGTATTGAAAAGCATTTATTTTAACATTCGTGAATCAATATTTCTGAAAATCTGAATTCATTTCAATCTCAATTCATTCTCGTTTGCTGGGAAGTGATACTATCATCGAAAGCAGCTTGTCAAAGTAACTTAGTCATTTGTTTAAACATTGCATAGTTAAAATAGTGTTACCGAAATGATTTATTCCAATATCGAGACAGATATTTATTTTATGTATGGACGAGCTAACGGAAATTATAGAGAAGCTCAACGTTTATATTATGAAACACAAGGACGTCACTTTCAGCAGTTTCATTAAGTAAGTTACAAATCTTCAAAATATTCTGTCACAAATAAGAAATGTTTACGTTTTAAAACAGAAGACTTTTTTGATTTATATTTACATGATCCTTTTTTATCCAGGGACAATAGAATACGATACTAAAGTTTGGCCACCTATTTCTGAGACACCTTGTATAAGTACACAAATGTATTATATATTTCACATCTTTTTAAAAAAACGTATTTCATAGGATTATTTGCTATTACTTTTTTAAGTTTTTACGTTAAATATCCAAATATTAATTATTAATGTTTATGTATTACTTTAATATTAAATGTCTTAATTTAATTATAAATTTAATAAAAAAATATATTATTAAAATTAAATAACAAATTTACATGTATAGAGTTTTCTGAATCTTCTTTTATTAATGTTAATTATTACATATAAGTATATTAAACCATCTAGTTTATCTCTCTTTCTCTTTCTTTTCCTCTTATTCTCTCCTTCTCTTTCTCTCTCTCTCTCTCTCTCTCTCTCTCTCTCTCTCTCTCTCTCTTTCTTTTTTATAGATGTTTTACTAAAATAAATTAATATCAAATAATAAGAAAAATGTATTTAATAACTGTAGTTTACGTCATCAATGTTGGGTTCTGTGCTTAATAATTTACCTGTTCATCATGCATGTTACGTTCTACTGACAACAAATGACTCAACTTCAGAGCTGTATGTAGTCACCACATGGCGCCACGGGATTGCATTAATGAACAAATCGCAAAGTGACCGTGAATATCTCTGGTCATGACCCTGGGATTGCAGTGCACTTTAAATTATGATTAATTAACATAACGAATTTCAATATGCGCACTATCTCTATTATTTATTAAAAATATTTGCTGTCCAGTAAATCTTTGTTATCTATCTCGTAGTTTCTTATTGTCGTAAAAATTAATAAATCATAAATTATACATACACTTGTTATATACGTGTGTTACAACTAAAAATTTGTTATGCAAAATATAAAAAGAAATAAGGAATATACTTTATATTTAAAAAGTGCTATTTAATATATTATTAAAATATTTGACAAAGTAAGAGAGGAGAGAGAGAGGGAGAGAGACAGAGAGAAAGAAAAACAAAAGAACACTAAAAGTCCAGAAGCATTTTGTTCTAGCTTAGCTTTTAATTATTCATTCTTTGAATTTACTTTTTAAAGCTTGCCGCTTATGAGTTGGCAAGTTTCGTGACCCCTACGCGGGGTTAAGGTTTTCTATTTCAAGCAATTTGCAATTGGTCTGAGAGTCTCACAGTCACTTGTCCTCTTCCCGCTCTTGATGCTATCCGCAAGTTTATATCTACCTTAAAGAGTGTGGACAATTGGATCCGATCCAAGGCCGTGTTTCACGACGATCTAAATTTGGCTGCGAGATTGTCCGAAATAGTTTGACTGCGTAATATTCCTCACCGAATCATCTTACCAGTCGTTCTCCAATTGTAAAAGGGCACTATTTAATTGTGATTTTACACTGTATTGCATTCAAATATTTTTGACAAACATTAGAAAAGTTTTTTGTGCATAAATTTTGGAAGGATTAAATTATATTACGTTTCACAATTTGTATTCTGTACATTTTAAAGAAATAACGTAATATATATTAGTAAAAAAATTAACCATTTCTCTCTCTCTCTCTCTCTCTCTCTCTTTCTCTCTCTCTCAATTATCAAGAACAAAAAAGTTTTATGTATAATCCAATATATTCCAATAACGAGATTAAAATATTTATAAAAGTAGAGATAAATGTGACATAAACGTAAGATGACCCAAGAGCATTCTTTATCCATGCAAATAATAATGCAATTTATGGAGGACAAAAGAGATAAATGCGTCTGACATATTTGACTTATTAAAAAGTGCTGTTGATATTAACATGACCATCTTATCTTTGTAAAGATAAATTATTATACTTGTTTTATTTTACTTGTTTTACAAAGATAAGATGGTCATTTTATATATATATATATATATATATATATATATA
>NW_017305895.1:1362430-1364829 GCF_001594115.1 Trachymyrmex septentrionalis
GTAAACATATTATAGAATTATTATGTAATAAAATAGTGACCAATGAAAATTATAAATTATTACAATAAGTCTCAGCATATGATTATTATCATAATTATTAATTATTTATTTTGTCATTATTAGTGAAAATTATTTGCAGATAAAACATTTATTTAACATAAAATATAAAAAACATTTATTAATATTATAAAAATTATGAATTGTAGAGTATAGTATCATCAACATATCAATTGAAACGCAGAAAAATGCGCTTTCACAACTGTGATCGCGCCTATCGAACTTGCAATGCACATATCGGACATTCGCTGCAATCGTGTCGCGTATTCCTTTTTATGGTCTTACATGTGTAAACAAAAGAAGTCAAGCGATAAACTGCCGTTGACACGTGTATGACCGTTTCATTCTGCTGTTCATGCTAATAGCAGAAAGCATCGTTGGTGATTGTTGATAATCATCAATTTCCGGAACAAATACAGACATCTATATATAGATAAATGATACAAATATGTATATATTTGTTGTATATATATGTATATATTTGTATTTTCTGTACTTCTGATGATCTGACAAAAATATTATTTGGAATAAAAATTAATTAGTTTTCTCAATCGGCTACACATTGCAACGTTAAAAATTTGCAAAATCTTTTTTAAGTAAAAAGTCAAGTTCATTGATCCTACACGTCTAAATTTAATTATCTAAAGTAGTCATCTAAAGATTATAGTAGGTAATTGAATTTATGTTGACATTAGCTACAATATTATGAAGTCAAAAACACATAATGCTATTAAAAAAAATTAAGGTGATTTTGACTTTTTACCTAAGAAAGAATTTTTTTCAAATTTTTTATTGCAATTTGTAGCCGATTAAAAACCGAGTAATTTTTATTCAAAACAATTTTTGTCAGATCATCGAAAATATCGGAAAAATCGTAATCACAGTTAGATGACACACTCTGTGTGTGTGTATATGTGTGTGTGTGTGTGTGTGTGTGTGTGTGTGTGTGTGTGTGTGTGTGTGTGTGTGTGTGTGTGTATTATATGTAATGACATCGTAAATTATTAGATATTTTTTTAAAAATTTATAAAGCAACATGCAATTTATTGCTTATTGCGTTATAAATGTTCATACTCGTAATATTCTAAAGACGTTATAGCAAGAAACATCTCAGTAAACATCATCTATCGTTCGTTATATAACATTTACCTAACTGTTTATGACAATTAATGGATGACGGCCCGACCTGATCATTACTTCGATGAAAGATTTTTTATCTCCTTGCGTTTGTGTGATAAAAATATCGTAGATGTATTTATCACGCGCTGGAGCATACAACGTGCATATCAGAAAAGCGCGATAGATCCATGAAATGAATAGAGATGTAACGAGGCGCGTCGCATCGAGAATTAAGTCTGTGAGTTTAAAGCCTCTGAGTTTAAAACCATTCTGTGATCTCTTCGGAAACGGTAAAAATACCGTCGCCGAATATATCGTGCTCGAGCACGCGGCAGTATACCTGAAGAGAACAGTGCAATGCGCCGATCAGTCGTCGAACTGATGAATAGGAAGTGCAATGAGGCGTATCAAGACTTATTGTTCGCGAACGTACGATGATCACGGGACTGACAGGGCTCTGTGAAATAAATCTTCATTATTAATTATAAACAAATTTTAGTAATGTTAGACAAAAAAATAAAATGATTTCATTTTTTAGTAATGTACTTGTTGATGCTATTGCGTGAAAATAATTATAATCTTAATCAATGTTTACAAGACAATTATTGTGCAAACGAATATCTTTCTATCACTTTTTGATATCACTTTCTCACTTGTAAATAAAAATGATTAATTGCATCACGAATCGCTATTTCATCTTATTATATTTTTCACCAATTTTTGACGATACATGTTGTTGGTTAGATAAAGCAGATTATAATGACTTCGGAAAATTACAGGAAAATGATAATAAGAGTCGTAGCAAGAAATGATAAGATTCTTTGTGCATATCGTTAGACCAAACAATCTGCTCTCGCTAAATCGTTGTTAGATGAAACAGACTGAGAATGATATCACGCGACCTCAACCCTCACTTATTTAGATATACATAGATGATCAATCTCATCAAATCATACAATACTTAAGTTTTCGTAACGAGTTTTGTCTGTGTGGCCAATCTAGTTTTCAATTATTAACTTAATTAAATGTCTAGTTTAAGTTTTATCTTAGAGAATTCTCATTCTAGATATTTAATAAATCGTTCTAATTGTCCTATAAGATTACTTATCCGAATTAAAGTAATATTTTTGTTGCTTAATATATTATAACTGTATTAGCAATGTATTGTATTAATCAACATATTCTAACTATATTATATTTCTGCATGTTACTTTTAAATGTAT
>NW_017305895.1:1364929-1375838 GCF_001594115.1 Trachymyrmex septentrionalis
GTATTAATCAAAACATATTCTAACTATATTATATTTCTGCATGTTACTTTTAAATGTATTTTCAAATGTATAAACATGAAGCACATGTAGCATATATTTAAATTAAACTTAATAAGTGGAAATGCATAGCCACTAAATGTAGACACAAATCATTACGTTCCAACTATATAATTATCCTGAGTTAAGTTCGGTCTTTAGTTCGGCCTTTGTAGCCGAACTTGATTGAGTTTTAGTATCAAGTAAGCACCTTTCTTGCTTTGCTGGCAGAAACGAACATTATATATTCGTACAAATGTTTAGAGATGCACTTAATTCTGCTATCATTATTAGTTCGCAACCTGTTGCAAACTAATTATTTTATGTCTAAACTAATTTTACAAACATGTTTTATGTTATATTTGATTTAAATTATTTAGAAGATAACGACACGCTGAAATCTAAAATTGAGCCCACGCGATTCATGGTCTGCCGATTCTCCGCGCTGCCGTTCGGTTTCGGTCTGGTACCTACTGTATGTACATGCGTGTCGTGTCTCGGACCCGGTTCACCCGGAACCGGTCTCCAGAAAAGGAAGAGCCATTCGCTGGTTCGTCGCGCCTGGGAGTCGTAATTCTACTCCGCGAGTAACTTGATTATGCATACATGTAGTGCATATTTGCGCCAACATATAAATGTATATCAATGGCAAAATTATGTACACAGATACGTAAAAGTTTTAGCGAGTTCTAAACACAATTTTTATCCTCAATCAGCTCGAGAATCTACACAAATTGCTCTACATTACAATAACTTTGTACTCAGCAAAATAAAGATAATGTATGCTTTCCATTTGATAACACAAGTTGACACAAGTCGTTCTGTTATTCACTGAAATGTCAAAAAAGATAGAATGCATGTGTCGACTTGTGTCACCAAATGAAAAGCATCAGTTTTCTCATACAGGAATATATACATAAATTAAATATTATCTAATGATAATATATTACCTAAATCTATGCCGTGTTGTATATAATATGACATATTTCTATTATTTAGTATATTATATATTATTTAATAGAAAAATATTAGAAAAATTCTTAAAATTATTTTGACAAGTTGTGTTCTCCATCAAATGCTTATTAAGAAGAAATCTATGATTTCATTACACTCTATATATCATTTTTATCTAAAACTCATTAATAAGTTGTAATAAATCTTGCTTATGTTACCGGATTATGATAACCTTTAATCACTTGTACCGTTCACTTTCGTGCTATCGTACTGTATCTTATAAAAATGTATATACAGTACATACGTAATACATAAAATAGATCATTTTACAAGATACCGTAATACACTTGAATAAAGTTGTGATTGGCGGCGTCGTATTTGGCCACGTTTGATAAAGCAGATAATTATTAATAATTTTCCCCAAATACATTAATTTAAGTTATACGCGCTTATCATAAATTTTTAAGGCAAACAAAATTTTTTCTTGATAATATATAAAAACACGATTATTTTTGTCACTGCAAGAATGCGATTAGTAAATCGATGGTATATACAATAGATTAACTATTGTGCACATCGGCGACTAATTGGCATTCAGTCGATATAGCTATAATAAATATTTTTAATGGTTTTGAGATCTCTATACAGATCCACGTGATCCGGAGATGATTCGAATGGTTGACGAAATTTTTGGCAGCCGAAAGACGTTCCTGACAACTTTGAATGATATATCGTCCATAGATTTCGCCCACGTGGTGAAAATTAATGTTAATGTTGTCTCGACATCAATAAATTTCAGGCGCCAGAGTGCCAATGAAGAGACTATTAAGCATAATGTTTCCAGTCCGATTTTTCGTTGTGTAATTCTTAGCGGTTGTCGCTTTTGCCATAACTCTACAGTTATATTTCTGAAAGAATAAGTAGGAAGTGTACGGAAAAGAGATTGCCGACACAAATTATACGTTTAATTCCGCCAGTGGCTTAGAAAACATAGGACAAATTGTTATATGTAAAATATATCATAAATATAGACACTTTATATTATTTTTATATAACTCAGATATCTAATTTTACATAAAATTTACATTTTGAAACTTTCCTCGAATTTAAAACTTTAAAGACCATATAAAAGCGGAGTATACTTTATATTCTAAGAATAATAATTATTAGTATCAGTATCGTTTTGGCTATATATGACAATGGCAATAAAAAGTGAACCTCTTTTTTTTTGCAGGTCTAAATGTGTTCGATAGCGATGCCTGCCGAATTGATTTTACACAGCCCCCCGGTGTACAGTTCCCTGCTGTACGGTCCCTTGGTGGTCACGGCACCCACGATCACCAGCCGATCGGTGCCACCTAGAATCAGACCGTGCCTCTCTACGGGATCCTTGCCCCTGGACTCATTGCGAAATAACGATGGAAAACAAAAGAAACGGGTCGTGTTCGCCGATGATCGCGGCCGACCGCTCACACAGGTATTTTTGCGATTTTCTCCTTGCTTTTATCGAGATCAGATATGTATATGGCGCGAGATCGATTTTCTTCTTTAGTACAGATAAATTTTATTGCTCACACATTACACTTGTAGAATAATGTCTCACTTTTTTTATTATTACAATTGCTTTTTTAGCGCTTTGTTAACGCTTTGTTAACGCTTTGTAAATGCTGTGTGCTACTTAGATCAGCCTCTATGGCATTCACGAAGTAGACGTGCGTCTAGTTTACTTTCGAAAAGCAAATAACGAGATAAGCAAAACCAATACCACCAGTGAAGAGTTAAATAACGTTCTTTACTTTACTTTTGTGTGAATTATGAATTTTGTTTAAAGTTATTTTTAATGAAGTAGCGCGGTAACATTTGGCCAGAGGCCTAAGAATAACGCATTTAACATGTGCGTCGGTAGTCACCAGCTTTTTGACAATTTACATATCATATACATATATATTGAATAAAATGTATTATAAGCGTGTGAACGGGATTTTTATCAAAAATAAATGCCAAGAGGCACATAATTTAAATGCTTTTTGTTAAAAATGATTCGAGAGGAAGCATTCGAAGTGATATGTATATTTACTCTTTTCTAATCTGTACTTAGCTATAATTGTGCATGTGCAATATACGATATTGTACATGCGCAGTCGTAGTTAATTATAGGTTAAAAAAGGATAAAGATATTACTTGAAATGTTTTTTATTAGATCGCAAAACTAGCGCTAGCGCTCATTGCATTAGTATTATACCCTTTTAAAAAAAGATTAAAAAGGTGCTAAGATATCCTACGTTCTTCGAATAAATCTAAATATGACAAAACTTAAATGATACGTTATTAAAAAAAAACTGATGTACCAAATTAAAAAGTACAATCCAAGTGATACTATCTTTACTAAATGATATAACTTTCAAAAAGTAAAACACAAGTGGTCTTATCCTTGTTATTTACTTAATTCTAATAATACGTATCATTTGTATAAAAAATTTGACGTCAACAACAGGCATCAGGTTAAATTTTATCAAATTAAAAAGTAAAAGTAAGTAATAAGTAAATAAGTAGTGCATAATATTTACTTAACTCTAATGATATGTATCATTAGAATGTATAAAAGATTTGATATCAATAACAGGCACCAAGTTAAATTCTACCATATTTATTATTTACTTGACTCCAATGATATCTATTATTTGTATAAAAAATTTGATATTAACGGGCACCAAGTTATTCAATTCTACTATGTTTAATTATTTACTTAACCTTAACAATGTCTATTATAAAACTCAAATAGTATATTATTATATCTATCTTTGTTATTCAACTTAATTCTAATGATATATATCATTTGTATAAAAGATTTGACATCAATAACAGGCGCCAAATTAAATTCTATCAAATTAAAAGTAAAACCCAAGTGGTAGTACCTTTTTATTATTTATTTAACTTTAATGATATGTATCGTGTGCATAAAACATTTTTGTACATCTGAGGAGGGCTCGAACTTGCAGCCGAAACATGTAATGCGATTGCGATTAGATTTTGTTTTATTAACAGTTAATTATATTCTAACATTTGCTTTTCCATTTTTATTTTTATTGTTATAACACGTTAATTTATTCTTGGACTCCTATTTGCCTTGAGGTCACACATATTTACTTTAATACTGAGAGTCTTGTTTTTGTCTTATTTTTTAATATGCCAAAATATTTAAAAGAATAATATATATTAATATATTAATATATTAATATATTATATTAAAATGTTAGTTTTTGAGATATGTTGTAGCAAATATAAGTGATATTATCATCCAACAGTCGTTTCCATTTAACATTTTTCTTTCTTTGAATTTGTTACGACGTTCTACAATTCTAATATTTCAATATTACATCTGATTTGGCAGGTTCGCGTCATGTCGGAACCAAGCAACGTACCACCATTATGGAGCACAGCTTACGTGGCTGGTTTGCTTGGCATATCAAAGGATCAAAGTCAAGAAGCGACACAGGATATTACGCCACCGTGGCAGGTGACTTTCCCGCAACCGGCGAGCGACTATCTCGCCTTCCGGCGTAAGCTCGATCAAAATAGCGTTAGCCTGGAGAACGTGATCGTGCGCGAGTCCGAGCAGTGCTTGGTGGGCACAGTGAAGGTACGGAATCTGGCTTACGACAAGGAGGTCGTGGTGAGGGCCAGTAGCGACAGCTGGTCCACCCACGAGGACGTGCACTGCACGTACGTAGCGCAACCGGGGTCATCGAGTTCCCTTATCCTGTACGACACCTTCCGCTTCCGCCTCACCTTGCCGGTGGCATCGAACGTCATTGAGTTCTGCGTGAGATATCGCACCGACGGCAGAGAGTCGTGGGACAACAACGAGGGCAAAAACTATCTGGTTAGCAAAAAACAGGAGGTAAGTATTTTAAAAGGATTATTTAAAATCTCTTAATATGTAAAGAATATTAAATACATCCGTGACGTAACTTCTATTTGCAGTCCTTGTGACGCTGCACACTATCCATGACTGACTGACTGACATATTTCGTAAAACTTACGTGATTTTATTTACAATCGTACATATCTTCGGATCTTCATTAAATATTTATCAAGTAGCGACAATCTACGGTTTATTGATTTTCAAAGATATTATATTCATGACTAAATATTCTCTATAATATACACGCACATTGCATTTTTTGCGCAGTACTAAATGTTTTTAGATTTTTATTTTATTTTGTTAACGCTCAGAAACTAGTTACACACACATATATATATATATATATATATATATATATATATATCCCATAAAATTTTTCCTCTCTTTTGTGTAGAAAAATTGGTAGGTCAAATAAATTCCGAGTTTTTTTTTTTTTAATTCATTATAACGATGCGCAGAGAATTGAGACACCTTATACCGATGCTTCAGCCTCGAGTACCAGCCGCACGATGTGATAACAGCCAGACGACGAAATGCGACGGGCTCTCCAACGGAACGAGGGACGGCAGTGTGCCGCAGATCGCGGAAGCTACCAGGTTAAATATGCGTACCTGGAGCGAGTTCGCATCTTGGCAGCACCTGGCCAACGATGCACCCTATTGGTGAATCGATCGACGATGAGGTCATGCCCCCTCGTCTCGATATCGAAATCATGTACGAAGCTGTACAAACTCCTCCAGTTTTTCTCATCTCGGCGACTTCGCCGAGACGTAGATCACGCGAGACCACGAGCAGGAGGCATCTCGCGAGGCACGTGAGTCGCCAGGGACGTGGGAACGGAGAGGAATAAACGCGAGGACGTGAGGAGAGAAGCTGTGCGACGATTCTCAAATTGAGAACGAGGAAACAAGAGCGCGCGCGTGCGGGAGAAAAAAACAATCGGGAGAATGATAGCATGTGGGCAGCAGAACCGAACGACGCTGAGCGTTGGATAACGCAATCTACACGGTAAGCCCCGATTCTCCCCTTATCTTTTCTTTCGTGTAAGAATACTTCGCCGAGTTTTAACGCTAATTTTTTCGCAATGAGCGATGGCCTGAAAGAAAAAGGTGATTTGCGCGATAAAATGCTGCTTAAACGAATCTGCTGAATAAGCACTAAACGTTCGCGATAGTACTGAAACCTACGTAGGCACATAGTTTTTATAATTAAATTTACATTACTTATAAGAACATTTTTATGAATGACACGGAAAGAATAGTTTTGCGCTGAAGTAACTAGAAACTTAACTAAATATAGATCTGAAAATAATTCTATATTAGTTATTAAAATAATTATGTAGAACGCTTAAACATTGATAATTATATAAAAAAGTTTTAACATTCTAGAAACTAGTTTAGCATCCGATAATTATTTCAATCCGAACAGAATTATTTTTAGATCTGTATTTAGTTAAATTTTTAAGTACTTCAACAAAAACCGTTCGTTCTGTATACGCAAAACATTCGTTTTTTTAATAATTTTATTAAAATAGAAATTTTTATTTAAAATATTTATATCGAACACGTAAACGTATCAGATTTCAAAGCACGTTTTGTAAATTTGATTCTTCGACAACTTTCACCGCCATACTCGTTTTAAGCTGAATGGATTTATTCGAGTGCTCGTATCCTTACACTCCTTACGCGTGCTTGAAATAGCAAGTATTTTTATGGGCTGATCCATGCACGTACAAAGTATGAAACGAGAATTATGCAGTTATATACCGATGTATCATACTTAAATTTAATGCAATAAGCAGTAACGTCAGCAAGATGCTGCTTCTTAAGGGATTATAATATTTTTGAATTTTAATGAAGCATATTTCATTGCAAGTATGCTCGTGAATACTATTTTCAAGTTCAATAAACGTGTTTTGACAGGAAACAATAATTAAATAATGAAAAATATTTTTATATTATAATGCAAATAACAAAAAATTTATATTAAACTATTATTTAATATATTATTTTTACTAACTAATTAAAATCTTTATTTCTACAACATGAAAACATTTAACTTCTTTTTCCTATCATAAAATAGAAGCTTAATTTAGAATTAAAATATCAGTTTGCTACATATTTTAACTGCATATTTTTTTCTTATAAATAAAAATAAATTCAAAAAGAACAAAAAATTATTAAAACACAGTATACTAACTTGCCATATTTAACTACATTTTTTTGTTTCGAACATACAGTTAAAAAGAAAAAAATTACATTAAAACGCGAGAGCTCATTGAACATTACAAAATGAAAACTCATTGCTTCCACTCTCTAGACTTACGACTGTTCTATCTATTTATGTACCCCGTCTCGCGCGCGCACAGACGGAATAGTACCACGCTCCCACGAGCTATTATTAACCGGCAAGTGCAACGAGCTTCCCCTTGAGCATAGTCGAAAGCTCTAGGAAGAACAAAACTTTGATCTCGTCATTATCTTCGCAATTACACTGCGCGATCGATCGAAGAATGATCGTGAAATCGCGAACCTCGCAAAATTTCGAATGGCCTTTCTCGCCGCTCGAACGCTTGAGACTTTCTCTCTATAAATAACATGGTCGACCGTCGACGGCGTCGTGTGCGAGACAAGCGCGATAACAGGCCCGACCGACGAAGAGAGTCGCGCGACTCTAATCGCCTTAACGAAAGGTTGTTACCACGCAATGACATGGCACGCCGATTTCATTCCCTCCCGCATATATTCGTGCCACATCTTCTTTCATCTCTCGTTCTTCACTCTCGGTCTTGCTTTTGTTTTGTCTCTCTATCGTCGCGTTTATAGATCCATCGCGTCGCGATGCATGCATGGGCTATGAAAAAAAAAAAACAGAAAAATATCACAAGCTTGAAAATAAAGAAACTATTTCCTCTAAAGTCTTCCTCTTCGACTTGAAAATTACGGAAAATAAAGCGGCTTATTGCAATAGATAATAAACTAGAAGCATATAAAAAAAAACATAAGCAATAAGACTTAAGATGCAGTAAGAGAATCGGCCAATCACAGTACAGAATGTAAAGTAGTTCTCTATTGTGATTGGACCGTTTTGCTTACTGCTTGCGTCTTACTGACTTACGTTTTTTTTATGTGTTTCGCGCTTTGTTTAGTTTTTGATGAACTTTGATAGTTAATGAATTAGAGTCCTGAACTTAGCTTTCGGGACATTCTACAGCAAAATTTGAAATTGTGTAGAAACGCGAAAAAATCTATTTACCGAAACGCATAGAGTAGGTGTGTTACGAATTCGATGGAATCAAGTTGGACGCATCCAATAAGCGAGCCGAGTATTAATCTTTCGATAAATGTTATATAAATAACGCAGAAGTCATGAGTGTGAATGAAGGGGAGACTGGCCTATGTGGTATCGTCGGAGTGATAGCTTTTAATCACTTTCCTGAAGGAATGTATGTATATTTACGCATACATTCATTCACCTTGTCGATTTTTTCTTGTGCCGGTAGTGCAAACGTTGCCGGTAGTGCAAACTTACTGCATTTTCTGCCTGAAAGCCATGCCGCAATTCATTAACGACATTCCAAACGATACTCCTACTTTCTTATTCGAGGCAAAGGCTGCTCACCGTTCTAACAGTAAAATTACAACAATATATAATTATAGTTTCTCACTTAATAATATAAATGTAATATAACACAAATTGTACGTAACAGCTGTTATAGCTTGTTGCGTGTTATAATATTGTTATGTTTATACTGTTGGTGCTTATTGGATTGTAGAGGAGATCGCTTATCATCGTTTGAAAATTTTGAAATTATGCAGAGTCTATAATAGGAGACGTAAATCTCTAAGTCATAAGAAACCCATACAGCACAGTTTGCGTTCCAGCAATATTGCAGTAACGTAGGAAACGTTGCAATGTTGCTGCCATCTTCTGTACTGTATGTGAGAATTAACTTTCAATTTTTTAATTAATTACACAGTCGAATGTAAGAAAAATAATCGATTGTGATTGGTTAATTTCTTACGACATAAGACTTGCGAGTCTTGTTGTAGGCTCTATGTCAAGTACTACGGCAAGTATTTCGAATCATTTTCACGGCCAAAAAAGAAGCAAAGATGTCCTTGACACACTGCCAATCAGCACGTCGTTTCATGCACGCTGTTATAAGTATAACAAACAAAACTGATCTTTTCCAAGCCCAATATGTCCTCGACCCTGATCTGTCCAGACCGAGGTACGCGAAATGTACGTGTATCCGAGACAGATTCGTATTCGGTTTGACTCGTTCGACGGTTCTATTCGAGATTTGCGAAACCCGACCCTGGTGCAAACACGTTAACCCACTTCGCTCCGGTACCGCTAAATCCGTCTATATTTGCCAGCACGATGAGCTTTCCCGCGATGTCGTTTGGCAATGGACAAGTGGCTTTAATGCTTACATTTTCAGACGTTGTGATGAAAGGAGAGGATAGTATGTAACAAGAAAAAAAGCTACGAAGAATCGCGATTTAAAGAGATATGTAATTATGATCATCGTAATTTGTAAATTTGCAAAATTCCATGACTTAGACATTTAACGAATAGTCTCAAATTTTATTTTATGAATGTGTTAAGATCCTTCTGTGATATTATGTAATCAATGATATTAATTTTTCCATAAATTCTGGAGATCTTAAAGCTTCACATATTTCAGGAATTTTTGAAATAAAATATATCATCTAAGAAAATGCATACATACACAAATTTAAATCGGAAATCCTTATAGTTATCTTAAAATTATTAAAATTAATATTAAATTTTCTTTGTATTGTAATATATCAAGGAAGTTATATTTCTCATATGAACTCTAAAAGAAGTTTCTTATTCTTTGAACGCTTTTCCGAGGTAGAATTACTTCAGACACGAGAAAGATTTAATTCCTTGCTTAAGAATTAAGTAAACGCGTTATGTCAATGCGGGAGGTAACCATATTTTCAAAGTACAATATCGTGGTTTACCTCGGTATCATTCATTACGTACGTACATATTTATCCGTAAAGATATGTACAGGACGCCTCAAATGTAAAATGTTATTCTGGATTTTAATAAATATGAATGAGAATATGTTTCAAATGGAAATCCGCTTGAAATATTGGAACTCTACATTAGCACTGTATTCTCTCGCCTTTCTCTTTTTACACTATTTGCTATTTTTAACACTTATTAATTTGATTATTATTTCTTATTAGTGTAACACATTATTATACTTAGATATTTCTTTAATGTTTGTTAATTATTGCAATATTAATATATTAATACTTACTATTATAATATATTAATTATATTATTATTATTATGATGCATTAACATTTAACATCACTGGGGATTTAATTTTTCTTTCCATTGTAAATAATTTTTCTCTCGATTATACTGTTATATCGTTATTATACTCCTTATTTGCGAAGAGTATCTGGCACCGCTCGACAACATCCGGCAGTACATGTACAATTTTTTGATGCCAAACAATCCGATGGCCTCTTAACCCTCAGATGTACGATGCAATTATCACCTCGTTTGAAAGTTTTATACACGACGCAATTACATATTGCTCTTGAGTATAACACGATAAATATAAACCAGAATATAATTTCTCGGTAACCCGATATCGCTGTAGTTGCATGTGCGCGATAAGAGGAGCTGCAGGAATAACTTTAATCCTTGAAGTGCATCAGAGGGTTGAACTCTCGCGAGCGAACTTTCCTTATCTGTACGTTTCTCAACATTGAGACAGTTTAGCAATGAATTGTATCTCCGGTGCGGAGGAAGTGCGCGACTTCTGAGATATCCTGTAGACATTATTCGAGGCGTGGTTGCGAGTAGTGGCGCAGGATCGCGTACACCGTGCGTCCGTGCCACACCGCGGTCACGCCGTATGGTACCACGCCTTGGTGATCACCGAGAGCGAAAAAGAGAGAGTGAGTGAGAGAGGGAGGGAGGGAGAGAGAGAGAGAGAGA
>NW_017305895.1:1375938-1403401 GCF_001594115.1 Trachymyrmex septentrionalis
TACTGCATTTTCTGCCTGAAAGCCATGCCGCAATTCATTAACGACATTCCAAACGATACTCCTACTTTCTTATTCGAGGCAAAGGCTGCTCACCGTTCTAACAGTAAAATTACAACAATATATAATTATAGTTTCTCACTTAATAATATAAATGTAATATAACACAAATTGTACGTAACAGCTGTTATAGCTTGTTGCGTGTTATAATATTGTTATGTTTATACTGTTGGTGCTTATTGGATTGTAGAGGAGATCGCTTATCATCGTTTGAAAATTTTGAAATTATGCAGAGTCTATAATAGGAGACGTAAATCTCTAAGTCATAAGAAACCCATACAGCACAGTTTGCGTTCCAGCAATATTGCAGTAACGTAGGAAACGTTGCAATGTTGCTGCCATCTTCTGTACTGTATGTGAGAATTAACTTTCAATTTTTTAATTAATTACACAGTCGAATGTAAGAAAAATAATCGATTGTGATTGGTTAATTTCTTACGACATAAGACTTGCGAGTCTTGTTGTAGGCTCTATGTCAACGGCAAGTATTTCGAATCATTTTCACGGCCAAAAAAGAAGCAAAGATGTCCTTGACACACTGCCAATCAGCACGTCGTTTCATGCACGCTGTTATAAGTATAACAAACAAAACTGATCTTTTCCAAGCCCAATATGTCCTCGACCCTGATCTGTCCAGACCGAGGTACGTGTATCCGAGACAGATTCGTATTCGGTTTGACTCGTTCGACGGTTCTATTCGAGATTTGCGAAACCCGACCCTGGTGCAAACACGTTAACCCACTTCGCTCCGGTACCGCTAAATCCGTCTATATTTGCCAGCACGATGAGCTTTCCCGCGATGTCGTTTGGCAATGGACAAGTGGCTTTAATGCTTACATTTTCAGACGTTGTGATGAAAGGAGAGGATAGTATGTAACAAGAAAAAAAGCTACGAAGAATCGCGATTTAAAGAGATATGTAATTATGATCATCGTAATTTGTAAATTTGCAAAATTCCATGACTTAGACATTTAACGAATAGTCTCAAATTTTATTTTATGAATGTGTTAAGATCCTTCTGTGATATTATGTAATCAATGATATTAATTTTTCCATAAATTCTGGAGATCTTAAAGCTTCACATATTTCAGGAATTTTTGAAATAAAATATATCATCTAAGAAAATGCATACATACACAAATTTAAATCGGAAATCCTTATAGTTATCTTAAAATTATTAAAATTAATATTAAATTTTCTTTGTATTGTAATATATCAAGGAAGTTATATTTCTCATATGAACTCTAAAAGAAGTTTCTTATTCTTTGAACGCTTTTCCGAGGTAGAATTACTTCAGACACGAGAAAGATTTAATTCCTTGCTTAAGAATTAAGTAAACGCGTTATGTCAATGCGGGAGGTAACCATATTTTCAAAGTACAATATCGTGGTTTACCTCGGTATCATTCATTACGTACGTACATATTTATCCGTAAAGATATGTACAGGACGCCTCAAATGTAAAATGTTATTCTGGATTTTAATAAATATGAATGAGAATATGTTTCAAATGGAAATCCGCTTGAAATATTGGAACTCTACATTAGCACTGTATTCTCTCGCCTTTCTCTTTTTACACCATTTGCTATTTTTAACACTTATTAATTTGATTATTATTTCTTATTAGTGTAACACATTATTATACTTAGATATTTCTTTAATGTTTGTTAATTATTGCAATATTAATATATTAATACTTACTATTATGATATATTAATTATATTATTATTATTATGATGCATTAACATTTAACATCACTGGGGATTTAATTTTTCTTTCCATTGTAAATAATTTTTCTCTCGATTATACTGTTATATCGTTATTATACTCCTTATTTGCGAAGAGTATCTGGCACCGCTCGACAACATCCGGCAGTACATGTACAATTTTTTGATGCCAAACAATCCGATGGCCTCTTAACCCTCAGATGTACGATGCAATTATCACCTCGTTTGAAAGTTTTATACACGACGCAATTACATATTGCTCTTGAGTATAACACGATAAATATAAACCAGAATATAATTTCTCGGTAACCCGATATCGCTGTAGTTGCATGTGCGCGATAAGAGGAGCTGCAGGAATAACTTTAATCCTTGAAGTGCATCAGAGGGTTGAACTCTCGCGAGCGAACTTTCCTTATCTGTACGTTTCTCAACATTGAGACAGTTTAGCAATGAATTGTATCTCCGGTGCGGAGGAAGTGCGCGACTTCTGAGATATCCTGTAGACATTATTCGAGGCGTGGTTGCGAGTAGTGGCGCAGGATCGCGTACACCGTGCGTCCGTGCCACACCGCGGTCACGCCGTATGGTACCACGCCTTGGTGATCACCGAGAGCGAAAAAGAGAGAGTGAGTGAGAGAGGGAGGGAGGGAGAGAGAGAGAGAGAGAAAGAGAGAGAGGAAGAAAACGAAAAAAAAAAAGCTTTGAGACGTCTAGACACGTGGGACGGACCGGGGTAATCTCGACTTCTCGACAACCTCGAGCGGTTGATGCTCGTTGCCTGCTTGCTCGCACGGTGTTTGCATGCGTTCCCGTATATGTAATACATACCTACGTGCGCGACACATGCATTCCGTGTCGTTGGGAAAAAGGCAGCCGTCTTAATTGCTGAGCATTGTTAACCGCCCCTGGAAATCTCAGCCGGTGGTCGCCGAGACCTCTCCGACGCGTTTCAATTCCATTGCCGAGACCAAAAGCGCTTTTAATCACATTTGAACCAGTCTATGCTTGTTAATCATATTCGAACTAGTCTATGCCGACGAAAGGAAAAAGAACATTAAGTTTTTTGACAACGTCTTCTTAGTAATTATATCTCTCGCCGTTTACATTACATAAATTAGAAAGAAAATTATCTCTAACGTCAAATTAAACTAGTGATTAATTTTTGAATAAAACTCGATGCAACATGCTATGCATTTTAAATGTAGATTGATTGGATTTACCCAAAAAAAAACCCCCCCCCCCCCCACGGCTTGTAATATATCATTAATCCACTATTTTCTATTTTCATCATGCGGATTCTTAAAAATATTGCATTTTTGATTGATCGTATCTTGCGTCCAGAAGATGATATATAGAAATTGAGTGCTTAAATCCTGTTTGCTATATATAGTACATGACAGGAAAAAGTCTGGTAATAATGAAGTCTAGATGATACTCAGTAAATACAATGTTACATGTAACGTAAATGCAACATGCAATGTCAGCTTAACAAGATAACTGTAATATAACAGTATTACATTACAGTTATCTTGTTGAGTTGTTAGAAATTTGGAAAAATAGTTTTAAATTACATATGTACGGTTATAATATTAAATTAAAATTAAAATTAAAATTAAAATAATTAAAACAAACTAAATTTTTCTAAATATTACTTTACATTTCTATCTATTATCAAATGATTGGTTACTTTTATTATGTTTATATATATAATATTTTTACTAAGTATTGCACCAATATACGTAAAGAATAATTCTGTTAAGGTATCGGAAAATTTTATTGGATATACAATAGATCTGAAAATAATTTTGGGACTATCAAAACAATTATATTAAAAATAAAAAAATTATTAGCGATGCTACAAAAAGTTTTGTCATTCTAGTAATCAATTTGAGCGCCTTCAGATTAATTATTTTGATGATCTAACAAAATTATTTTCAAATCTATCTAGCTAAATTTTTAGATACTTCAGCAAAATTATACTTTCCATGTGTGTATGCTAAACAAAATACATTTAGTAAACTATTACCTGACTTTTTCCGCAGTATATTCTACTACAATTATTATTTTGTTGCAATTATACTTAACGGACATTTTCGATTTTTATTTTTATGTTATATATTATTCAAATCAGTCGAAGTTGCGCGTTGTCTTATCATATATCATTACTGTTACAGGTTTTAGCATCCGCGTCATCGTACGACCGGTTCATGAAAATCATTCAACATCTGCCTCCAGCTATAACATCAGTGACCACGCCAATACGGACATCATCGTCGCACGTTATCTTCTCAAACGTTCTCTTCTTCCTCCTCCGTTTCTTCATTCCTGGGATTTTCGGCCCGCCTGTGAACAGGAGTCCGTCTTGAGCTTCCATCCTCGACTTGATCCAAATCTCGCTGGTCTCGTCATATCGGCCAATGTTATAGTTCTGTAAGCTTTCTCCATTTCTTCCTTCATACACTTCTTCCTCTTTCTCTTCTTCTCTTCTCTTTTTCTATGTTTCATTTCTTCCTCTCGGCACTGTCAATACTATCTTCTCTACGAAATACAAATCATTGCCCGAGTGTGTCAATTATTTTTTACGAGCATAACGGGAGATAGAAAACGCGCGTGTGTCTCGTGAGGTAACTAGCATTGCGAGATTACTGCGCAAAAAATTGTATCGCAATGTGCCTTAGAGTGCCTTAAGGAATTATAAAGGTTTGTCTCATAATGCTCAAGCAATGTAAGCTCGTAAAACGATCCTTGCAAGCGTCTTTCTACGTTCTTTAAGCCTATTATTGCGTTATTTAAACAATCGTATTATCGTTATCGAGTCGTTGAAAAGTTTTATTATTAACAACTGCGAGAAACATAAGGCAAGTACCGTTCGTAGTCGATGTGAATTAGTAGAAAACGATAAGATGATAACTGTTAACGGCAGGTTTATTTTGTGACCGATGCTATATGCCGTTTCTTTTATAGTTCTTCTTTCGACATGTACCGTTTCATTCGATTAGAGAGCAATAAATTATCGCATGGTGGATACGAATTTTCGACGGTCGTTGCACCGTACTGTTAGAATATCCGAATCGAGAAGATAAACGACACCAGATATATCTTGTGAAATGTTGAACTACTAATTTAAAAAGCGCAACTATATCTATATGTATTTTAACTATTTTTGGCTTTCACTTTTCACAAAGAATTTTTTAACGAAGATTTATGTCTTATATACATGTATATACAGAATTGAGCGTATACGTGATACACGCGTTTGCGAACTATCTGCTTGCTTGAATCAATGCGTTTAAGCAAGTAGAGTTTCAAAATAAATAGAATAAGCGAATGAACTGCGATAATAGTGAATGAGCCTATCGACGTACATCTCGTCGTATACGAATAAACGCTGAAACATACGCAATCGATTATTAATTCGTGAATATATGTAAAAAGAAATTCTATGATAAATGTATATATGAATTGAATTATCATATGCTTGATATTTTCTTCTGAGGTGACTTTGTAAAAAGTTTGTGTATTGTTTCGATTGTTGAAACGTCAATTTTATTCAGGTATTCACGAGTTAGTAGTCAGCGCGATCGCAAAGGCTTGCGTCGAAATAACAACGGCGGAGTGGAGTATGAATGCTTGTGAAACCTATGAATCTTTCGATACTTTTTGGCATCAAGCATTTCTTGCCGATCAATTCATATCTCGTATCTGGCGGGCTTCTATATATGGAGCAGCCTATAGAGTTTCTCTGAAGTCACTTCTGACTTTAGCTCTTCCAACACGTTCAAAACGCTGCCACTTCAATGTCTGTGCCTGTACTTCTTCAAGCCTCTCGTTTGAAATTAAATGCATGTCTTTCTAGCTAGTGTGTGGCTTAGCACGCACGGAAGTACAATGCCACCCGCGTTGTTAAACAAAAGCAATATTCGAATGCTCAACGACCTGAGTTTTGCTTACAGGAAACGAGAGGGCAACCGGAGGCGGCACTGCTTTCGCGGTGAATGAGAGAGTGCTTTAAGTTGCAGAATTGTTGAAAAGAAACGTCGGCATGACTACGAGAAACGGCCAGACTCCACCCGGTGATTTGCAGACGCCATTCTACGCGTCCTGCATCGGGCTTTGATAGCAGCACTGTAAACGGAACTGCTTTCTCTGCTCGTAGGGATTCTTTGCAGTTCTATTCTTCAAAGTAGATAACGATTGATATTCCACTTTCTTTACGCTTTCTCAGCGAGATAGACTTTAACATCAAATCTTTCAATAAACGAACTAATATTATTTCTATTTTCTACTATTTCTTTTGTTATCTTTCCTTTCCTTTTCTTTCTATTTCTCACTTCATCTTTCTTTTTCTTTTCTTCGATTCTCCTCTCGTTGTTTTATCTTCTTTGTTTCTTTCTTCTCTTCACCTTTCAATGCAGCGAATTAAAAGAAACTGCGAACAAATGTATCGGATAAAAACGTAGAATGATTGGTAGTTCTGTTGCGAAGAAGCCAGTTTGTGCACCGGTTCTGCTGCTCCAGTTCGAGTTCGTGTCTGTCCGTCGAATATCAGTCGTTAGTCAATATAACGAGACTTCACGCTAGCGTGTGTATGTACATATACGCGTTATTTCCTTTCGAGAGCCGTAAGACTGATAACTTAAATCACGTACATAATGTAAATAATATACGTACTCATTAAGGATTTTAATTGCCTCGATGGAAATTTTAAGCATCTCTTATCTTACTGGACGATTACCGAGATATTTCTTGTAATAAGTAGATCACGTCTCTGTAAATTTTTTTATCGTGTTATAAGTCCTCATTCTCTTTTCCGTATTTTTACTAGCCACTTGTAATATTTAATAATTTTATGTGTGTATCTTCCAATATATACTAGACATATTATAACACCTATTAAAGTTAATGTTACATTGTTTTACCATCTTTTATCCGAATTGTGTGGGTTGAATATTATTCTATTTTTACAGAGCGTATTAGTCATTATATATTGTATACATTTTATCATTGTTGGTTGTTATTAATTAGGCTGTACTACCTGAGTAAAAATATATAAGTTGCATATGTTCATTACACTGGATCGTACGTATATACATACATTTGGGTACCACATTGTAAATATACCAATAAATATTATCTCTTTTGCAATAAAAATTATAGTTATGATTATAATATGATGTTGTCTGTTATTATTTATTCTAATTATTCCTCAATTCTCATTAACCTCGATAACTTTATATAATTGTTTTTTACTATTTATTGAAATCGTTGGAATTAAATTTGAGAATCGCATTTATTGATACGCTTTCATATATCATTTTTACGGCCAAACAATATTCTCAATCCAATCAAGATAAGAACTAACTCTGGTATATATCGCGGGTGATAATTTAAAGGCACAAAACTTGCCGAAGCTTGTCACACCAACGATGCTGTACATGCAGTAAGGTTCCGCAAGAATTCTTTGCAATGGACCGCCACTATCACCCTACAAATATATCAAATTAGACTCTATTCCAATCTTTTCTCAATTCTTTAAACATAGGAGCTTTAAAATACATGATTGTATCTAATAGAGTAAGACTATTACTGATATTTCTTAGAAGTAAAATTTATCAAATTTAGTCAAATTAAATATATTATGTGTATTTATTCTTTATCTAATAATGCTTAATGTATATATCTGCTGATATATCTTTAAAATTACACATATATAAATTTCTTTAGTCTTTAAATTAAAATTGAAGATTTCAAAAGTCGAAATGTTCCAAAATAAATAAAGAGGTTGATGTATAATGAAATCCTTAATCTGAGAAATATGAAATGTATTTTCAAAACTTTATTTAAAAAAATAAAAGATTTAAAAATAGTTTTAAACAATTTTTCACCTGACAAGTGTCTTTGCCGCCTTCCATTATGCCGGCGCAAAGTAAGCTTGATATTAAACCATCGGGTAGCCGCCGAGTACCAAGATCCTCAGCGTAAGTCTTTTTACATTCATCTTCGGAAATGTAGTTCAACTGGACTTTCATCAATTCGTTGCTGCCAACACTGGATTCTGAACAATATCTTACATTATATCTCTCAATATGCAAAAAAAAGAATATAAATGATGATATAAAATACTATTATTAAATTTAACATAAATATGAAAATTAAAATAATAATAAAAATAGTTTCGTGGTTCTAAGAATAAATCAAATATAAATAGAATGCCAATATGAAGCTCTGTGATTGTTGGTGCGTAAATAATATATTTATAAGGCGATAAGGTAAACATTTCTGGATTTTAATTCTCCTCAATGCGGAAGTCAAGTACAAACTAGTTTGATCCAGAGTTCAAACGTTTGCTGTTAACTTTATTGGTAAATATATTTCAATTGTTTGCGAATCTTATCGCTTTATATATAATTATTTACGCATCAATAACCGCGAAGGTTTCATATAGACATTTTACTTATATTTGTAACATAAAAAATTTAAATCTAATCTATAATAAGTTCTTTGCTTCCTGTTTCTTGCCTACCGCCTTTTACCTTTTGCTCTTTTTACCTCTTTTTCTGTTTTTTTTTTCTCTATGTCGTCAAAGATAAAAATTGACGAACTTCAAACAAGAATGACAACATGAAATATGATTATCGATAAAACAGTTGCAAAAAAGCAAGAAGTAAAATGCTAGAAACGGGAAGCGAAGAGCACGTTGTAGATTAGGCTTTAAAAGATACTGACCGTAGGATGTTTTCCCAAATCCAGAAGCGATAGCACTTTTTCCTGGTAGCTGGGATTCTATTTCAAGGCACGCAGGTCTCACTTGAGGATTCAATTCCAATGGTTGTTCAAGCTTGAGTAACGCTATATCATGATATCTGACCGAAAATTTGTAATCCGGATGCTTAATTCTTTCCGCGACGTTCCTCTCCTGCATAACATCGTCAGGAGTCATCAGATCAATTAAGCCGACTCGCACTTTGCTTGCGGGACCCCTAAGAAACACGTAGATGTAATTTAGTAAGAGTACAGTGGAGTTTTATCGTCCATTTCTCGCGATAATGTTCATGTTTACGAGCAGCACATATTGAATATTTAAAAGTTGTGCTTGTATTCACAAAGAGCAATCATGATTGTTGAAGTTTTAAGCACGTCACTGCAAAGAGATATTGTTTGTTGTCGTGAATATTTGTATTACTTTTGCAGTTGAAACTGATCGAATAGTCCCGCCCTATGTATAAGTTTCTATTTGATATCCAAAATTGATGATAGTGTAGTAATGATGTAAGTGCGAAGAAATAATTGTAGCAAAATTGTTACTTGTCCGGGGATTCCATACAGTGCGCCGCTGTCAGAATAAAATTCTCGGAGATGATGCTTCCTCCGCATTGCCAGGACACATCTTTGCCATAACCAATCACTGCCTACGATATGGAAAATACTACTCTGTTAATTACTTTGATGATTAAAATGTTACTTGGAAATCTATATTGTGTTATGACAAGGGATTTTCCAAATAATACGTTTTTAGAATCGCATATAAAAGCGAAAATTATTGTGTGACAATAAAAAAGCAAAGATTATTAGATAAATTAGTTTATTTAACAAAAATATAATAAAATTTAATATTTGCAATTATTATTTTTTATTTTTTAAAATTATAGGAACATGCAAACATATATTTTACATGTATTAAAAAAATATTTTTTATTATATATTTTATATATTTAAATTTTACGTTTTTCTGCATATTTATGAATACTTTAATTTTAAGCATAAATTTTATATTACATTGTTTACGTTACATTATATTAGTGACAATTATATTAATATCATTTTCTATCTAAGTAATTGAAATTTAGAAAATAATTTTCATTGTCTACAAATGTTTATGCTTATATGTTTGTAACAACATTTGACAACATAATATATAATTCTTAATTATTTTGCAAATTGCAGCGATAAATTGCGTATTTGTTCTCACCATGTGCGGAAATTCTGCACGTTTCGCTTGGATTCCGCCGATGATTAGAGGTGTCTCGACAACGGCGCAGCGGGAGACTTTATTCGAGCCGGCATTGATACGTAAAGTCGGCGATTTCTCGGTTTCATAAACCAGATCGGCGTATTCCTTACATTCTACGAAGAAGCGGGAATTATGCAAATTGGGGATTATGCAGATTATAGCGGAAAATGGGTGGAAAATGATGCAAACGACGATCTATGGTGCAATTATGATGTGAGGGAATTATGGGAATATATGGAAATTACTTTTGTTACTCATTTATACGCGTAATTCTTTTTCTGCAAAGTGCGTAGTTTATTAATTTATTATTGCACGTCATGATTACTTAATGCATCTCCTGCGAAATGCGCATCTATTTGTATATTGATCTAAACAAATTACACACTGTTCTTGTAATTACAAAGCACATATTTGCATAATAAAGAATAATTCTAAAAACAACTTAATATCGATTTAACAAACATTACACATTTTCACAGAAGTAAAGTTGTGATGCAAATTGTGTGGTAATATCTACGGTTACAAACTGTTTTGAAATGTTTTTTGTGATTAGCCAATTAGTTAATTTTTAACTTCTAATTGGTCAATTAAATGCTTTGAAGCATTTACAGTATCAAATAAACTACAGCCTAATTAGAGTTGATTTTTAAGTAATAACAGTTTTATGGAAAATTTTATAAAAAGCTCGATTTTGATTCCTAATGAAAAATTTAAGATGAAATTAAAAACTTCAAGATTATTAAATTATGGAGATTTGTAACATGAAAACTAAAACAAATGATTATAAGTCTCTAAATATTGTTCTTATTTTTTAGTCACTTTTAGGAGTTTAATTTAAACAAATATTTATTTAATTTTATAATTAATCGCTACAATATTTAGTATTAAAAATTATAAAGTTGCCATGATTTTTAGTTTAATTTCTATCCATAAAAAATTAATTTTAAGTTTGACAAGAAAATAAGATACATTGAAATCATGATATGTGTGCGTACATTCGAAATAACCAATTCTTCGAATCCGAATATAACGAAGCAGATAGGCTATCACTAACTTTCTTCACTTTTTCGCGCCGCGGAATTCCTAAGTAAAATTGTGACGAACAACACGATCGCAAGCGCTCTGTGCATGTTGCCAATACAATGCCAAATCCAATACATGGCGTACCGACACTTCCTTCGAACAAAGGTCTTAATAGCAAATTCTCACCTTAAAAACAACGGATAATGCGTAACGAAGTGCATGCGGATTGCCCGATGAGATCGTTTATTAACGATTGGTGATCCATGAATCAAGATGTCATTAATGATATTAGCGGAACTATAAGCAATGACGTATCCGCTGAATTCTTCCTGGTGCATTTCATAAAATGTTTGCGTCTACTTCCAATAAGTAGGTACTGTACCTAAATAATCAGTTATTTCGTAGAAAAACTGCGTTGTGTTCTAATTTAACCGCATATTATTACTCACGCTCATGATAAAAAATAATCTTCTTTTTACACACAAACACACACACATAACACATACACACATCAATTAAACAAAACGTTAACTTAAATTTCAGATTTAACAAAAGATGTTTTAAATACTTAAATGTATGAATCTCAAAATAATTTTTTTATAATTACTACAGTAGATTATTATTTGTAATAATTATTTTCAATATTATATTTGCAACGTTGATAAATAAATCTTCAATTAACTTTTATAAAATAAAAATTTGTTTTATATAAAAGTTTTTCTATAAAATAAAGAACAAAAATTGTAAAATTTTGTTTATCACGTATTAGCGTGAGATATAATTTGCAAGAATTTTACTAAGAATGATATACCTTCTCAAAAACCATTTTATTATTACTCAAACACACACTACATACTTCTGTATTATTATACATTCTAGAATGGGACATAAATTTTATATTTGACACTTTACTTCATTCATAAAGATATTTCTCTTTCATACAGACATATATTTTCTGCGAAACCAATTTATTTGTCTTAAAATAATTAATATATTACTAAACTTATGCTAATTGTATATTACCGTATCAACTTCTTGCAGATAACATTTAAAAAAATGCTACATCCCTGGATGTCTACACGTGTTTCGTTCTTAATGAAACTGGTCTTATCAAACCCATCGGGCCTTTGGTAGCGTCATAACGTCGATCATGATGGATCGAATCGGATTTGTTCCATGTTAAATTCGATGTTTGATGTGTCGAAAAATATCTAATCATTATTAGATTTCTAATAGCTTAGTAATATGTAATCCATAAACAAAATAGTGATACCATAAAAAAGGAATAAATTATATTAATCGTAATAAGATTTAAGAAAGTTCTGCAAAGAAATTAAAAAAATTTTCAAAAAATCTCTTACGTTATAAATGAACCGTTTTGCGCTTGTCATCTAAAGTAAAGTAAATCAGACTGTCATCCTTGAACTATGCATCAAGATTTCTTTAAGAAAATTACATTACCTTTACATTTACTTCAAGTAAGTTAACACAGTATTTCCTATTGAATGAATACGGTAAGAAAATCGTAATATAGTAAAAATGCAGAATAATAAGAGATAGATATGACTAACACAGATACAATTCTAGAATTTTAATATTGATCTACTTTGCGCATCATATATTAATGAGAAATAAAATATTTGCTTCTATTTTCTTTGCATTTATTCTAACAAAATTTTCGGTTTTCTCTATATTACATAAAAAACAAGATAATATGTCAATACATATAATACACTTGTATAAAATATTGTACTTGAAAAAAAAAGAATTATTTATTTGGCAAAATTAATTTAATTTGTTTTTATTTCTTTCGACAAAAACATATTATGTTTTATTTAAATACATGCATCCTCTAACAAAAAAGACGAAGGTAAACTAAATTAAATCAGTTTATATCTTTACATTTTTTGAGGATACATGTATTTAAATTAAATAAATTTTTTTCTCATTATATAAAGTGTGAAAAAAATGATGTTATAACAGTAATATTAGATCTACAATTTGAAATAATCTTGTTAATTTAATAGCATTAATAAAATAAGTATTTGTTTTATTAAAATAAGAATATATTTGAGTAAATAAGATTATTTCCAACTAAATTTATTTACTCAATATATTCTTATTTTTCTTAGTACTATTAATACAACATTATTTTTTCCATATTCAAAAGGCTGTAAGTCTTTTATTTACAATCTTTTATTTAAAACTTAAAAATATAAATATTTCAAGTATGAATCAACAGATCCAAATAAGGAGCGACTTTTGTGAGAAATTGATTACACGCATGAATGCACAAAATCATATATGTACATTGCATTATTCATTGAATATCTGTGGAATTAATGATCCTTGTCTATATTCCCATTAAATTCAAATGGCGAAGTATAATATAGGCACACGGAGAGAATTTTCTTTTAAAATTTATCCTTGAAAATATGATAATTGTAATACAATACAATATTTAAAAAATTTTTACCATACACTTCAGTAAAATTGATCAAACTTATTTTATACTTTATTGCAGTTTTATTAATGAATGAGAGAGATTTATATTAAAATTCTTCGAAATACAATGTTGTTCCACGAATGTCACACACACACATCTTCAGGATAAATTCTAAGAAAAACTTCTCTCCGTGCAGAGAACTTTTTAATATCGTTTTTCGTGACGACAACAGCATGATAATAATTCGCGTGAAAAATACGCATTCGCACATTAAAAATGGAAATTACAGAAATCGCAGCGATTTCAATCAAGTCACATAAGAATTACAGAGGCTTCAATTCCTGTTACAGATCGCTTGCGGCACGCGACAACTGATTGCCTCTTAATCATTCATCGTTAGATCGTTTTGCTGAGATTTTCCTCGAAGACGCAAATGGAATCATACGTACAATCGACTGATTTATCAAGAAATACATCACGAGAATGACCTCGTGGTTCATCACCATCACTGGGCGAATGAGCGATCGGGTGGGGATCAGGAAAAACAGAAACGCATGGAACAAACGTGTTAGACGAGGTATATCTTCCATCGCTAACGAGTCTTCGGGATCAGACGAGAAAATAGCGTGATCAAGGCTGACCAAGGCTGATCGAAGATGCCAGTGAGCGTGTCGATCGCCTCATCGTTATTACTATTGGTGTTGGTTTCGATCCTGTCACCGACTCATGGAATGTACGTTGGACGTGAGTATTAGTTCACTTCGCTAAAAATACGGGAACGAATATACCGAGTGCATTCTTCACAGTGAATGGAAAAGTCTTCCGAATCACGTGCTGTACTATACTAAACAAAATCCATTGCATAGCAATATGTTTCTTTGATGTAATTCTCTGATTATAAATGATTATATATTTAATACATTAATTATAAATGTATTATTTGGTTTTGTGTAATTTCTTTACTTTTAATTTTGCATGCAGAAGAAGAAATAATTACTTAATAATTACGCATCAAGCATCAACAATTAGTTTTGTATTTATCCATGTAATATACTCCGTTGTACAATTTAGTATTCGACATAATGATTTAATGACAATTGTAAAGCTTGTAGAAATCTCTGACATTGAAAAAGAAGCCTGTATTTTTAATTTGTTATAACAAATAAATCCGTCGCAATGACCTTGTTAACAAGAAAGATCAATCGATGTTGTATGCTCATTGATTTATATATCTTCAAATAAAAAAAAACTTATCATAAAATCAAAATAACATCAAAATGGTTCTAAAATAATTGAAAGTCACTTTTCAAATATTATAACGATTTATTTTAATATTAAGCTATTTTGACATTATCGCGATTTGTTGTTCTGCATAGATCAACCTTAATTCTTTTTAGATTCATAAAAAAAACATGTGGCACGAAATAAAATCTTAAATTATACTTGAAATAAATTTATGAAATGTCTTTCAATTAGTCTACGTAATTTGTTATATTTATACGTATTACTTAATTATTACAACTAATGTCTTTTCTTTTCTATAATAAATATTTTAAAGTTATAAATAATTTAACTCGAAAAGTCTCACGTTAATATCTTTATTCTTAAATTTTTAGTTTCAAAATCGAATAGAAAAAAATATTTGTATGTAGTAATTATTTTAAGTAGTAATTATTAATTTTATCAATATAAACAGAATAGGTGGCTGTAGCGAATAAGTCAATAAATGTATTAATGCCATCCCAGGTAGCAAGCTGCGTCATTTTGTCGTCATTTTGACGTCAGCTTGCTACCAAGGATGCTTATCAGACTCACACAAGTTGTTAAAGTGTGTAACAATTCATTTATTTTAATATCTAACAGATATTAAATTTTGATATAGAAACGTTTATACAACTTTTTTTAAAACTTTATAACTCATATTGTGCAACTTAAAAATGCAAATAATAACGTCATTGAAACGTTTAAATAAACTTTCTAGGTAAGTGAGAAATCTATACAACTGACTTCTAACCATTTTTAACATTATGTTAACTGTATTAAAACTTGTAATATACAACTGTTTTACAATAAATCATTAATCATAAAATAACGTCTAATAACCGACTTAAAGATCGCATATATGGACGTTAATACAACTTTCGTCAATAATTATCCAAAATATTTTTTATCTTCATATTTATCTTCATATATTCATCATGTTTGAGATACACATTTATACGCATGTACATAAATAAACATATTTATTAAAAATGTGATTTCAATCAGATTTGAACTTAAGAGCTATAGGGAAGAACTCTAGCTATAGGGTGATAACCTAACACGCTAACTTTGACCTATAATCTCACGCTTGGCCGACAATTTGGCATTTGATTGTTATTTGAGATAACTCTTCGTATAAGTTTTTATGATGAATTTACTATGTTGTGAGACTGCATTTTTCAAAAGCATTTTTTCTCATAACTTTGTGTTCCTTCGATAGATTAATAATAATAATTAAAATGACCCTACTTTATATAAAATTTTAATATTTTACAAACATACACATTATTTTTACACAACACGTCCATATTCGCAGTTGTATAAATGTTTTAAAAACCTGAAATTACGACTTGAAAGTCGAGTTAAAATTACAGAGTTATATAAACGTTTCAAAAACAGTGACATTATAAAATTATATTACAAAACAATTAATTTATAAGTATATATATTAATTTAGAAGTACATATAATTTATAAATAATAGTTGTAAAGACGTTTCAAAAATTTAAAAACTTGTAATGAGTATTATCAGACGATTAACATATAATGATCAGTCGTATAGACATTACAAAATCTTAAAATGAATAAACACATTACCACTCTAATTTGTACATAATTGTGTAGATGTTATAAAATATGAATATTGCGATTATATTGACATATATCGATTAAATTTTATGTAATCATATAGATGTTAAAAAATACAAATAATTGTATAATTGACATTAACTTTTCCGTTGTATAATTTTCCGACATGTAAATTGTACAAACGTTTTATTGTAAGAATTTTTTCATAATTTTGCTCCTTGGGAGTACAAAATAAAACATCTTCATTGTGAATCTGGTTAATCTTAGTTGAAAAATAGTCTAAACGTGAATGCCATACAAACGTGTCTTAACAATTTTACACTGTTATGTTTAACAAATTTCTTTAATTTGGATAAATTCAAAATGGTGATATACAATAAAATTGTTAATATTTAAAACGGCCACGTAATTCTCAAATTGTCTGATTTGATGATAAGCATGGGAATAAAATTGTCTTATTGTTTGATTAACAAAAATTTGTAATACAAATTTGTAATTAATGTGTTCTTTATAATTTTTAGAGTCATGCACGATCGACAATTCACCAGGTGATTGCAAGTCTTTACAAGACTGTCCAAAAATATATAACGAATTGTTAGCAGGCAAAATGCCTAGTCAAACCTGCGGATTTTCAGGTTTCGACCCAATAGTATGTTGCCCAAAAATAAACCATATAATTACTCAACCAACGCCAACGCCGGCACCGCAACAGGGGAATACTGTACGAACAAATACAATGCGACCTTTGAAATTAGATGAATCAAGGGGATCTGTAGCACGTGCAAGTAAGAAAAAATTTCTTTTAACCTATTCTTTAATTAAAGATAAGGAACACGCTAGAACAACATCAACATTTATTGAAAGTAGAGTGCGATTTAATTCGTACTTCTATCTCTTCAAAAGAATTCTTTATGTAAACATACAATACGTAAAAACATTTCGTCTCTTAAGTATGCATAAACAGCTTCTAGCAGTGATAAACAAACAGTTTATTAGTGTTAAATCAGCAATAAATATAGACATTTTCAGCAAACTCGAATGGAAAATGAGATCACTTACTAAGGATCTTCAAATTGATAATGTCAGAAGCGAGAAATCACATAATAAAAATTCTTACAAAATATATTAAAATGAAAATACTTTTTAATAACACAATATTTGTTTTTAATACGATACATTTGTAAAATGTGTCAAATGATTGAAAACAAGAATTACAGTTATAATGATAAGATGATCATTAATTTTTATTTTAGGATACTGTAAAAACACTCTTAGTCAATTTTTTCAATTTTCTGAGCATAAGATAAATGAAAGGTATAATTATCATTTTATTTCGTAATAAAAATCGTATTATTTTATAGTAAAAGTCGTATTCATTTTCAACAATAATTTTTATTTTCTGTTTTATTTTTTAGTTAGGGTATTAATTCAATTTAAATTATCATTATTTATTGATTACCGGGACATAAAAGAAGTTTTCGATATACCTTATAATTCTATTTTCTATTAATTACAAATATTATTTTATTAAAAATTAATTACATTTTTTAATATAATTTGTAGAATTTTCTTAGTGTGTTTTTCTCGTTTCTGACATTACAATTCAAGATAACTGCAGTGAATAAGCAGAAGCATTAAAATATTTTTTCTTCTTTTGCATTAGCTTGATATTAAAAAAATATATACACACACATACAAAATCTCGCACGTAAACACTTCTACGAAATTATATACACATATATCAAACATAGACATAAATTCGAGATCTTCTCGAATCATATTGAGATCTTAAACAGCAAGATAAAAAACATGATCAAATAAGAAAATTAATTAGAATATGATAGGATTAGTTAGAATATGAGTCAACTCTCGAGTTTTATGTCCTCTTAAATTAATATTTTCTTTTCTTCAGAATGCGCGGAAAACGCGGAAGCTGTTTTCGGTCTCGTATTGCCGCCTACACTTTCATTGAACCGGAGACCTGTCAATACATCATTATGCGCCCTGAAAACACGCAAACTGATCGTCGGTGGCAAGAAAGCCGAAGCGAAAGAATTTCCGCACATGGCGGCCGTTGGTTTCGATGGTTCTGATAGCATCTTATGGCTTTGTGGCGGTACCTTAATATCCAAGAAAATTGTTTTGACAGCAGCGCACTGTCTTTGGACAGCAGACTGGTAAATTTCGATTTTGCTTTTCTTCATCTTTCTAATACTTTAATAAATTAATAAATTGACCAAGGTAACTTTTACAGTATTCTAAAAATTAATAGCTTTTTATTATAACTGTAATTCTTGTTCTCAACTATAAATTTCGATTGATTCAAAATCTATACTTTTTTCCAAGTTGAAATATTAAGGGATTATTTTTATAAACAATTTTGATATTATAAAGGAAACGAAGCTCTTTCTCGGGATACGATTAAATAATATATTAAAATTATATATTAAAATAAAATTGAGATGCTTAGATTAGATTTATTTACTTTAAATATATTCTATTTTAGATATATATATTTATCATCCATATTTATCATTAAAATATTTAACGTTGACATTTTAAATATTGCGCTCCAATTATGTAGATACTAAAAATGTATAATTCATATATCATATACATACTATAGATTTTCAGTGATACTCACATTGAAACGTAAGAAACATTTCTGATAAATTACTTACAATAAATTAAATAAGAAAAATTAAATAATAAAATAATAAGTTATAAATTAAATTGCAAGTATTTAATAAAATCTAATTTAACAAGCAAATACTGAGAAAACAGAAAAAAATATTTATCTTTTTTCATTACCTAAAGTTTTAAATGATGAATTTCGCGTTATCCGTCCTATATCAGTGGAATTACCATTGTTGCAGGACTTATATCTACATAGTAAATACATATGTACTAAACGTAAACGTATATTATTTGATTTAAATGTTACACTTTCCTTTTTGAATAAATATTTATTTACAATTTAAAAAAAAATGTTTACTTAGTACTATTCAAGAAAATATTATTTAGATTTAGAAAATTTTTTTTTCAGTTTAAAAAGGTTTCTTGAAAAACTCAAGTTTATTCTATCATTGTTGGAAATTTAAAAAAGTTGTTTTTTTCGCTCCATTAACTTATTCATTTATTAATTAATATTTCGGCAAGTGTTAATAAATAATTATTATAATAAATTTTATTTACTTCAAAAAGGGGAGACGCAAATTGGGTGCGGCTCGGTGATCTGAATCTCGTGCAGTCTAATGACAATGCGAAGCCGCAGACCATCCCAATAAAGGAAAGAATAAGACATCCCGACTATAAACATCCGTCGGAATATCATGATATAGCTATACTGCGTCTGGGGAAAGATGCAGTCTACGATGCATATGTCAGACCGGCATGTCTTCCTGTTGATTGGCCTGACGTGGGTCAAAATGATAAGGCAGTTGCCACAGGATGGGGTCTAGTCGATTGGGGTAAGATCGTAAAGAGAGGAATATAATGATTAGAACAGACTCTCTATATTTAAAATAATAATGAGTAAATTTCAAGATTAATGAAAGTCAGCGTCTCTCATTAGCCTTGAAATTTACTTATTATTATTATCGTAAAGAGAGGAATCTATCTGTCAAATTGTCAAAACTGAGTTACTAAAATTAATTACTATAAGGCTTGTATAAGGATATAACGTGATCTAAAATTATAAAAAAGAAAATATTTTATTTTTATACGTACATATACATAAAAAATTAATAAGTGCACGTCGCTTATTCTTCAGCTGATGATCAAGGTTCGGATAATCTACTAAAGGTAACACTCCGTTTGGTCCCTCATGAGAATTGCAATGCGAGTTTCTTTGATGGCAGCAGTTCCGTAGAGCTCGCGTTAGGGATCGTCAATGAATGGCAAATATGTGCGGGAGAAGTCGGGAAAGATACTTGTCAGGTAATATACATTTGCACTTAGAAAATGTTCATTCCCTTCCGAATAAAAATTTTATTTTAATGCGAGCTTCTTAGAATAGTTTTTGTAATTGTTAGTATTAGTTAATCCAATCATGCCGCAACTTACGTTTGCTTCTTTCCAGCTCTCATTTCTCTAATGAGAGATGAAAAATTCAATTAACTTCAATTGAAAAAAAAGACATTGCTTATTGTATATCGGTTTTATAACAAAAACACTTAAAAGCAAAGTAATCGAATACAATTGTTTATTTAAGGGTGACAGCGGAGGACCACTTGCCGTTTTTAACACGGACCATCAATGCATGTACACCATAATTGGGGTTACCAGTCTCGGACGACTTTGCGGCAGCATCATACCTGGCGTGTATACCCGAGTCTATCATTACATTCCTTGGATAGAGAGAACCGCGTGGCCGGAATATTTTTATTAACATATCTCATTACCTTTAATTTAAATGTATCCATTATTTTAGTATTAAATACATTTTGCAGGACTTAGAGAATAATATATTCGCTTCCATTCGTATTAATCTCCTTTTTTACTATCACTACGTTGATGATATTATTTTTGCTGCACTAAGTATAGATACATATTTAAGATTTAATTCTTATCATGAAAAGATAAAATTTACAGTAGAGATGGATACGAATGATAGCGTAAATTTTTTTATATATTAAATTGATGGTCGACGATAGACAAATATATATATATATATATCTTTAATATTTATAAAAAACTAAAAAAAGTTTTGAAAAAGATATTTAAATTTCCAATTAAATTATCCTATGAAACATAAAAAGGGTGTCATTATTGGCTCCCTTAATAGAATTTTGTTCCTTTCACATCCTTGCTTCTATCAAAATTTAGAAATTATTTTTTTACCTATAAACAATTGGATTAAATCTTGCACCACAAAAAGATAACAGTTTTAAAGAAAGCCTAATGCCTAATGAGAATGATGAATTGACTATTTTTTACGGTTCCATATATGAAAAACGTGGCCTTTATGCTTTATATTTTTTGATTGTTTTTTTATTCAAGACTATTAGTTACTTTATTTGTTTCAGTACATTTCTTTTTATACGACGCAACAATTCATTCATTTCTAATGTAAACTTATATTGAAAACCCGATCTTAATACAGGATTCATCTTGTTTAAGACAAAAATGTTTCAGAAGTTACTGAGTTATTAGGAGAAAAGAAGATGACCTTGGTTGGCTTTAAGAGGCTGTCCTTGAGATCAGATCAAGGTTACTCAAAAATTTTTTAAACCCCTATTTTTATATTCATAATTGCTTCAAGAGCTATTCGAAACTATAATAAAATATTTTTTATTAAGTACTTAGTAATATTGCTATTTTGCCTGAAGCATTTTTGTCTTAAACTTAAGAATTATTATATTTCTAGTAGAGTGATTATGTGTATATATATATAAACTGGACTACTCTGTATAATTATACCTCTTATCAATGTTCGTATATAAAAATAAGAAAAATTGGAATTAATCTGTGTTTTGGGAACTTTTATAACTTCGTTTGCTTGTGACTTTCAATTTCATATTTCTCGCATTGTCAAAAAGAAGCGCGAGTATATAAATTCTTCGAGGTGGATGCGCGCAAGATAGAATTCCTGAGGACACTCGGCATTGATCCCTGGACGCGCAAGCGCCGACCGGTGTATCTTCACCTACTTCCATCGCTCTCGGTCGTCGTAGAATCCGCGAAAATCCGGAACGTAACGCGGTCGTCTATTTTCGTTTATCTGAAGAGGCAGCCGCCTCCCGCGACGCTGCTGATCTCAGCCAAGGTAAGGAAACCGTTCACGAAGTGAACCGACTAAAAGTTTCGCGACAGGACAGATGCATTCGGCTCGTGGAGAAGCTCGCTGTTTAATGCGGTAGCTCGCGAAGGACGATCCCTCGATAAGAGCGTTATTTTTGGTAGCAAAATGCAAAACTGGTTCTACGATTTTAATTAAGATAACTGCGATGCTGAAGACATGAGGTATAAATCGAATATCTATATGGGCGTGATCGTACATTAGTAGCTATGTTGATGTATTATAATTTGTAGCTATATATTTGTAGTTAATAAAATTAAATATTGTTATGAATATATCAGTTTCGAGATATAATTATGTTCGAATAAGATTTTATATTTTTCTTTTTCTAAAATTCTTAAAAAAGCAAAAATAAAAATCTTAATTTATAATACATTAATACAATACAAAAACTATTTTTTTAATTAATAAAATTAACTATCTGTATTTATAAAATTAATTATCTACGTCTATATCTATTATATAATTTTATTTTTTAAATATCTATATTCATAATTTATTTAATCGTCTGATTATTTTACATACACTCTTATGACGATCTAACATTTAATTTTTAGGAGGTGAACGAAAGAACGTTCGATGTCGGCTCTTCTAGATGTATGCGGAAATGATACCGGGTCGCCATCGATATCGAAGGCCGATGATAATCTGTCCAATAGCGATGGGCCTCTGATTAAAGGCATTATCCGCCAAAATAGTTGCGGCAGCATGCATACG
Organism: Trachymyrmex septentrionalis; assembly: GCF_001594115.1. Lineage (NCBI taxonomy): Eukaryota > Metazoa > Arthropoda > Insecta > Hymenoptera > Formicidae > Trachymyrmex > Trachymyrmex septentrionalis. The sequence continues at coordinate 1,398,568 of NW_017305895.1, forward strand.
AGGTAAATAAGAAAATAATCGTGCATTATTATTATAACAATAATTCCTATTCAATGAAAGTTCTAAAGAAAAATATTTATAGCAAAATAAGTCAATCATTAATATTTTTCTTTAGAAAGATTTACTTGATGACGCATATATGTGTCAATTATTTTACTTACTAATGTACAAACAATTAAACTTTTTTTATATTATCTTAATTAAAAAGGAAATAAATAAGGAATAATCAGAATTATGAAATGATTAAATATAATTAATATAAATATAGTCAACAATTGATATAATCCAAGCTAGATTAAATTAACATTTCGAATGATTAATTTTCTGCTTGGACAATGTTAATAGAACAATCGCTTCTTCATACGGCATGTCATCGACGGGTGAAAAATCTACTAAAAGACGTTATTGTCTCTGGATGTTGACTTTAATCCTGGCGATAATCGGTCTCTGCAATCTTTTTTTAAACATTACTGTTATCGCTGTTTTGCGCATAAGTCAAGGAATGGAAGCTATAGAAGTAATCCCGGACGAAAATCTTGTCAAGTTCTATGGAAGAACAGATTTGGACAAGGTACATATACATATTTGACATTTAAAGACAAATAATATATGTATATATAAAAGAATAAAAAAGTCTGAAACAATAAAAATTTAATAATAAGTATAATCTTTATGCTACTCAATATATATCGATGTCTTTTCGCAAATATTATACACACATTTTGCATTTTCTGAAGATATCCCTGCAATCAGGCATTTGCCAGAGTTACGGCGATGAGCCAATGGAAATATCTGGTGATGAAGCTGGAGTGCATGTTGACGTGAGTCGCGGACATACCCACGAAGCATATCCGCATTCGAAGCTAGGCGTCTTACCGAATGGTACCACTATGTCGCAAGTGGAATCATTTGAAGTGAAGGACCCACGTACCGGTACAATTTACTTTACTACAGACTTCCCTAACTTTGGTCTACCAAACGGCGTCGAAACGATCGACGTAAGAATCGCAGAGACTCATCGAATTACGTCGCCAGTCAATGAGAGCCTGGCAGTCAAGTCTGACAACGAGGTCTCATTACACGGTGCTGAGGGCGTACACATGGAAAGCAAAGACATCGTGTGGAGCGCCGATCTCGATATCTTCTTAAAAAGTGTAAATGGCAGCGTCGTGCTGGACGCCAAAGACGGCGTTTTCATCGATGTGGAGGATATTCCGGTGGCACCGATGTTTCTGCAAAGCCCGACTACGAGCTATGAGCAGTACAAAGTCTGTGTGTGTATGCCACAGGGCAAGCTTTTCAAGATACCAGTCCGACCGGGTGCAAGTTCTCGTACGGTTAATTGCGCGCGAGTCGCCAGAACTCCGGAGAATGATCCTTGCCTACACTAGGTTTTAAGTGAAGACAAATGTATTCTACCATACACTTCATTACACGCTTAAATGACGTGCACATCACTGCCAAATTGCAAGTACATACAAAATATAAGCATATTTCGAATAATGTGTGCACGATATTATGAGATTTAATATGCACATCTCATCAGTAGACAATATGTGGACGAGTATATTCGAAATAGTAAAAAAACCAGCTGATCTCCCAAATATTTACACGATTTACACTGCAACACAATCATTACCCAAATATTTAAAGAGATCAGATACATTTTTCGATAAAAAAATTTACCTAAAACTAATCTTCAGAGATCAAATCTCTTCATGGCATTTATATAATCGTTGTTGAGTATAAATGCTTAAAGTGCTATAGAAAAATTCTTAGAAATAGAATAAGTTAATCGGGTAGAGTGCACATTAATCTATATTTTATTTTAAGTCAAATCTCACATTATCATCATCAAATTGCTTATGGTGCAAATACAAACACCATATAAAAGTATAATTTTAAATATTAACGTAATTCATTCATCATCGAAATGTATATGTGCAAGTATGTTATAAATACAATACGTTTTATAAGAAACACCGAAAAGAAAGTAGCTTTTCATACAAAATAAGGAACTCACAAAACGTTCCCACTTTCCTCAAGATCCTAAACACTTTCGGTAATCATCTCCTCGGTACTTTCGTCCATGTCCTCTTGCTGCTCCTGCTCTGTAGGTGGCTCATACGCCTTTTCTAACGGGCTTGCCACTACGCCTCCTGCCCACACGCTCATCTCTACTGCAAGTTTGTTGGTGCCTTCCAGTAATGGTCTGTAGCCACCATGAGCCAGTACACGTAATAACGTTTGGGCAGTGAGACATACGAGATCTTGTTGTTCAAGTGTTAATGCTGTATGCACGCGTATATTGCCACCTTCGCATGGGTCGGAAATACCTGAAAAATATAATTTTTGTTTTTTATGTAGCAATTCTTGCAAAATTATACGATTAAATCGATATAATATCAGCTGTTTAATATTAAAACGTAAATAATTCTTATAATTCGTCAATCATGCACTTGTGAAAATTATCAGCGTACTGTTTTCTCACTTCTGATATCAGTTTCCATTGATAACTATGTCAAAGATTTTTAATTTTAAGAATAAGTTTTTAATATACCTGCTGATCCTGGAAGAAACAATCCAGAAGCAAGCAGTTGCAATACTCTCTTGTACGCCTGATTGATTGGTAATGCTTGTCTGCTAGGATTGTTCATTATGGCATTATGTGCCAATAGATCCAACATCCACGGGGTTAATGGCTGCAGACCTTCAAATTTGCTTCTAAGATCACGAAGCAATCGAATTAGAACTTTAATGCTAGAATGATGAGCGTTTTCCTCAAACCAACGAGAATGTCTAATAGCAGCAAGATGTCCTACAAAAAATCATATTTTAATAATTGCTAAATTATATTGACTATAAAAATGCAAAAATTACCTTGACAGATTTTAACATCCAAATGTTGTTCCGATTCTAGCTTACGTAGATTTTGATGTAACGTCGTTATTAATACGCGCACAGTAGCTTCGTTGTTTCCAATATCAAATCCATATTCCGTTTGTGCAACTCTAAAGATTTCTTTCGGATTCACAGCCTTCAAGTCATTATGGACTTTGTTCCCAAGAGCCTCTACCGCCGTTTTTGTTGGCAAAGTTTTGAGGATGACAACAATGTCAGCGTTATTGTGGCCCTTTATCATAGTACCTTTTTTAAAACTGCCAACTTGTCTTACTTCTTCCAATTGCTATATTAAAAAAGAATATATATAGAAGCAAATAATATGATGTCAATGTATAATATATGATAGAGGTATCAAATAGAAACAGGGACTTAATTTATAATTTTGCTATGAAAACATATACACTTACACAAGCTTCAAAGGTTCCTGGCGCAACAATCAGATTATCAAGAACACTCTGCAACTTAGTTACAAGATTTAAGATGGAAGTCTGTTCTTTTGGAGTGGGACACATATCAGCATTCTTTTTCACAAGAGCTGATTGAAAATCTGATTCATCTGGAGCAGGTTTAACACGTGGAAAAGCTGCCTCGCAGAGTGTATAATCAAATGGGTGTCGTGGCAGAAACTGCTTTCTTGGGAAGCCCATTCCACGACCCATACCACCTCGACCACCTCTGATCATTCCTCCGCGACCTCGTACCATATTGTTACTGCAACAAAAAATATTACCAATAATTTGAGATATGTATATAGTAATATTATGTATAATTTTACACATACAGAAACCTATTCTGTGACTCTTAACGATCTTACTGTCACAGTCACAGTCGTTAAAAGTTACAGAATAGGCTCCCTAATCTTAAATAAATTTTAATTTAGAAACAAATATAAATTCAGTTGCACTTGCATCATTTATATTCTTCTTTATCACAAAAATATGATAAATTTTTATTTTCTATGGGAAAATGTAATATTCAATAGTCTCATAGTAGATTAAACTTTAATTAAAATTTTACATTAAACTATATTTTTTCTCAAATTATATAAACAAGGATACCTTTTCTTCTTATACCTCTAAAAACTCTAAAGCTTAATTGATAAAATTAATATAACAGTTGAACCTGAGTTTTTCTGAATAATTCTGTTAATTAAGCTAGCACATTTTATATGTATAAGTTATATTACGCTTTTCCAGATTTTTAATAAAATAATTTACAAAGTAGGATGTGTTCACATATTTAACACGTAGCAAACGTTCTAGTATTTATTTGTCTGAAATAATAGCTAGAGAATAAATGGAATAGGAAATCAATATGACGCTTCCGGATAACCTAAGTAATGTACGAACGATATTCGAACATAAATATCATAATATTTTCAGTACGTGCGCGAAATCAGCACATTTCTATAGTTTATGTGAATGGTATACGTACCCAAACGATGTGAATTGGAAAGACGTGGTGACGATTTCTTAACAAAAACCGAAAAACACACACAAAACTTGCCGCCTAGCGTCTACCTCTATCGTAGATGATGCCAGATGAGACCGATTCCGACGATTCCGTTCATAGTATAGATAGATCCGGTATCTGTATTTGCGAACGATTGCAATGCGACTGGCGCCATCTGACTGTCACTTACGAAATATTAATGATGTTGCGAATAGATTGATAATATCCAATAAAATAAGACTTTTAATAAAAAAAGCAATATATTTAAATTAAAACTCAACGTTAAAAATATTTTCTACTCACATTAAAAAGTCGCTTTTATAGCGTATTTGAGCGAATTTTGCACCAATCTAGATTGGATTAATGATGTATGCTCTCCTATTGCTGGAATATTAAAAAATGTCAACCAATAATAGAACATTATCCAACCCAAATGGGAGTAAATCCGCTCGAGTCGAAAACGCTATTTTAGTTTGAA
>NW_017305895.1:1403501-1408641 GCF_001594115.1 Trachymyrmex septentrionalis
TGTCAACCAATAATAGAACATTATCCAACTCAAATGGGAGTAAATCCGCTCGAGTCGAAAACGCTATTTTAGTTTGAAGTAATAATGACATTCACTTAATGCTACAAATGCTGTGAAGCATTTCTTTGATTGGTCAACTAGTAAATTTCTTAAATTTCTTCTGATTGATCAGTCAAATGCTTTGAAGAAACATGTAATTGTGGATCATACTTAATATTTCAAACCTGTATTTATATATTATATATTTTGAGATTCAAACGTCAAATATAAACATTTTAAAATTTAAAGAAACTTGAACAATCCACGTTGCACACTTCATTCGAGGAACAACACGAGAACATTTTTAAGATGTCTTCTGAATATTTTTTTTTTAATTCTCTTTAAGGTTCTCTGAAAGTTTATAAGAATTTTCATCAGTTATTGTTGGGCTAATAATAATTAACAGTTATGATTATACATTAAATACTATACTAAACTTCCAAATGCGAAAATAGTCATATAATGTAAATTGCGCGTATCGTATTAAGAATAATAAATCTGTAATTTTATACTTTCTAAATGTGTATATTAATTGCAATAACAAATCGATATTTATCTGAAATATTTAATTATATAAAGTAAACAAATCTTCAATTAAAAAAAAACAAACAAGATAAGTATAAACTTCTAAGAAACAAAATTCGTATTTAATCACTCTTGCAATTTCATGAACTTTTCATCATTCGATACCTGTATTATTTTTTTATTGAAGACGTAATATCAAATTGCTTGAAATTAATCAACTATCGCGAAGCGTATGCTGCGTTGGCTGCGCGCAGCATAACGCGCAGGAAAAAATTACATCGTGAAATGTAAAGATGGTGAAAACCCGTAGAGGATGGTATTTAGTGGATAGAAAGACGGACGAGTATGATAAAAGGATAATAGACGAGAAGGAAGATGCATTGGAAGCGAGCCGAGCAACGATAGTAAAGCAAGGCGATAACAACATCGCACGACGTCGTTTGCAGGCCAAACAACGAGAAGCCGCTTTAGTGGAGGAATTATCGAATGCTCAAAAAGCTGTTGAAGCGAAACAAGAAGAGATTGAAGTGACGCATAGACTTGCTGCTGAATTGTCGCAGCGTAAAAGTAAAGATTTACGAATTGTATACCTAATTTCGTCGGGAACTATTACACGAAACTTTCATTCTAACAATATCGTACACAAAACTGATTTCTTTGTGAATTACAGATGAAGAAATAAAACGTGCGCTAAAACTCGGTTATATAAAATCCGCCGAGCAATCACCAACGAGTTGTGCTCTGAAGGAAGCCCAATCGCATTTGATAGAGGCAAAGGTTCGTTTGGAAGCAAATCAGGCGGAATTATTAAAGCACTGGTACGAAGATAACATTTACGAGAAGCTGCAGGAAGCAGCTGAAAAAAAGAAACAAAGCTGGCGCAAAAATCTGCAGAATCAATTGGCGGACAATCAGCGACAAGTTCAACAGAGAAGAACTGAGGAGAAAGAACAGGATCGCAAAATGATGGAACAAGCAATACAGAAAACTCAAGAGGAAGATGCAAAGACGAGGGAAAAAAAAGAGAACAATGCAATTTTTTTGAGAACAGAGCTGGCCGCATCTATAGCGGCTAAGAAAGTATGGGAAAGAAAATATAAGGAAGCATTAAAAGATGAAGATGAAAGGATAGCTCATATAATTGCAGAAAAGGAAGCTCGACACGAGAAACAGCTCGTTACGAAGGTAAAACCGAGTTTCACTGGAAATATATGTATGATGATTTTGAATTGATAAATTTATAGGATAAAAGTATTTCAAATGTATGTTTTCCATGATATAGACGGAACTTCGCGCAGCGAAAGAAGCGGCGATAGATAACATAGCTAGAGAACTACTGACTAATGTGTGCAAAGAAAAAAAAAAGCAGAAAATCACTGATGAATTGTATCGAGAAGAGCAGAGGAATAAGTGGATGAAAGAATCGGTCAGACCTGCACCAAAGAAGCAATGTGATATTGCTGAATCCTTCAAAGAAATAGTAACATAATTTTTTTAAGTATTTACTATAAATCTACTGGCAAAGTTACATTGAATCAAAATAATAAAAATTTTCTCAAAATAATAAAAATTTCAAAATTTTTTAATTGTTTCGAATTAATAATATAATAAATTTAGATTATTAATTACAATTAATAGTTAAAAATTCTCAAATATTTATTTTGAATTTTTGAAATTGTTTGTTTTTATAAAAATTATATACAAGGAATCTTATGTTAGAAATTCATATATATAAAATGTCACAAATCTATTTGAAGATGAAACAGAAAGCTGAACGCAAAGCGAGAGATGAAGCAACCGATGCCGCGTTTATACAATATTTAGCCGAATTACGAAAGAAAGATATTAAGAAACAAAGAGAAGATGATAATGCACGATACGCAAAGAGTAAGCTCACATTTGCATTATATTCCAACATTAACATGATTTTGAATTATAGAATTATTCATGATACTATATAGTTTCAAATATACATACCTATTAGAAATTCTGAAAATGTTAGAAATTAAATTAGTCATATAATTATATTACAGAAATTCAATATGGAGAAGAATTAAAAGAAGTTATAATAAATAACAGAGTTAATTATGCTATGAATATTTTAGAACGACAGGCCGAAATTTTTGCGCAAGAGAAAGATAAAAATGCAAATCAATTAACTGCAACGAGCGTAAAACAGTCTAACGATAAAAATGATAATAACAAAGATTGCAAAAAAAAGGATAATTCCCTGAAAGTTTGCGTTACAAATATGAGAGATCGCAAAAATTCCAATGAAAATTCCAATAAATAAACACGTAAAATCAATAATAAATGCTTAAAAGATAAAAAGTAAAATTATACATTCTCTGTAATTATAATTACAATTACATTGTATAATTATTTACAATTACATTACGAAAAAAAATACAATTTAGTTAAATGTCTCATCTAATGTGATCTCATTTTTATTTAAGATTTGAAAATCTGCTTAATAAAAGAATCATATTCAAAAAGAAGAGATGACGGAATAATACTAATAAAGATTGAAGTTCACGACCGTGCAATAACGAGTGCAAAAACTTCTCAATTCTGAAAGTCTATTTAAAAAATTGTATTATATTCTTCGAAATTCATATCCTAATGTAATGATTAATTTTACTAAATTTAATTTATGGCATATATATTTAATAGAAAACTAGTCCTTTCCGCTTCTCCCCAAATTAAAGCATGTTCTTTTATCTGGATATTTTTACTAAATAAAAACGTGTCTTGCAATAATATTATACTATATACGTGTGAGCTAGTTTTTTTTTTCTTTGCACGGTCGCAGCTTCTTCATTTCTCCACATTTCGTCTAGTATTTATTGGTATACAGGTATGTACATATCTCTTCAGCGCAGGATTTCCGCGCGAGAATTCCGTTATATTTGTACAAAGTCCGTGTAAAAATACAGCAGCCCCATCTTATATCAATTATAAGTTTATGTGGTACGCGATAAGAGTTAAAATAATAACAGTCTCGCCTCTCGGACGTATCAAATATTCCGAATAGGTTCGGATCGAGACCACTTGTGCCCTCGACTTTGTTCGAATCCGAATGTTGTTTGTGTGTTGTATCATTTGGCATGCGGGGGAACATGCGATCCCACCATCCCGTCCCTGCTAATCGTAAATGGAACAAGAAGCACTCGAGTTTAACGGGAATGACTACGGTATTAATTGTAAGTACGAGCAATCAATTTGGGTAGCTGGCTAGTCGCCACAGTCGCCCTTATCATCATTCACAGATCAAAAATAGTATGTTCAGCTATGACTACTGAAGTATGAAGCTTCTTTAAATCATACGACGAGCACGCATACATACGGAAAAAGATTCTACGGCAACACCAACAATCTTCCCTGCTAGATAATTCATACGATAGTGTTCATTCACATTCATGATTGAATCTCGAAGCATAAGAAAGTTACTATCCTTTTACAAAAGTAGATCTTGTCCTGTAAAATAAATGGAGTTAGAAGGAATCTAATTTCCATTGGAAACTTTAACTTCGTTATTCTTCTGTTCTGTTCCCATTTTTAAGAAATTCAAATAGAAGTCAGAATTCCTTTCAACGCCAATTTTTTCTTCTTAACGTATGTTTTATAAAAAGTTTTTTGATTCTCTTAATGGTTCTTTTTTCCTTAACAGTATATTTATAATTATTTCTTTTTAATTTAAGTACTAAGGCTCTGTTCCATCTTCCGATAAATTCTCTCTCTTCAGCTCGCTTTCTTACTCTCTTTACTTTTACTCTTTTGTTTATTTATTAAATAAATTGTCACATAGTATACAGTTTACCCGAAGATGGGACAACTGCCCCTAAGTGGACAAATCATAGTGTTTAATCATGCGTCATTCAATTTGTTAAATAAAAGCAATAGTATTGTATTTAAGTTTCTATAACTAAAACGTGCAATGAAAAAATACTACAGATATTATTGTGTGATATCTAAGCTCAACTGTGATATCTATAATACTTTCCCTTCTAAACTTATTCACGTTTCTCAGTGGACGTTTCTCTTTGATTTCGCTATTGATTTCGCTAAATTGATTATTTTCTCAATTACTAAATGTTTTCACGCTAATCCAATCTCACTTGTAGCCCAGAACGAGTTGTAAATGACACAAAATCTTTCCTCGTATGCATGCGTTCTCCATCGCGCTTGCCGAATTCTTAAGATTCTAGAAAATTACTGATCACGTTACAATACGCGTTTACGAATTTGATTCACTTCACCGCGACTAAATCTCTCGGTAAACAGACTACACAAGGATAACAGCTACATTTTTTATCATCTACATATTACAGAATCCAAATATCCAAACATTTCTGCCGTCTATCTGATTCTACGATCAAGCTACACGTTTTCTTGCTTTCATTCTTTATCTGTTCTCTTGCTTCTTGGTTTTAGATTATAACGTAAATCTTACGACCAAAGCGGAATACGTACTACTTACTTGTACGACATATATAGGTATATATGTATCACAATATGTGTGTGTGTGTGTGTGTGTGTGTGTGTGTGTGTGTGTGTGTGTGTGTGTGTGTGTGTG
>NW_017305895.1:1408741-1410586 GCF_001594115.1 Trachymyrmex septentrionalis
TTAACGAGTGTCCAGATTAATACGGATTAAACGCTCGCCGCGCTCGCACGCAAATTCGTAGCGATTTCTGCGCAGCGACTAGGCACAACAAAGCGAATTGCGCAACATGGCTTATAATCGATTAAAGATTCGGAAATTGTAACTGACATTTCAGTGGATTTAAATGCTACAGACGCTCTACACAAAGCTGAAATTTCTGTCCTTTTCTTTCTTTTCCTTTTTTTTACAAGTGAAACATGTTAATCTTCAAATACTTTAATTGTGAATTAATTGTTTTCAAAATTAAGAGTTATGTGAATTTTCCTTTTACAAAACATGCCCAGTTTTACGAAATAAATCCCATTCAACTTACATCCGCGTTGACTCTTATTAGGCCATACCTTATTCTTTTTATTGTTTCATTCAGTTAAATTTCATTCAACCGTTTCTTACTACGGTATAGCGTCGAGAATTTAATCCACCGAAATAATATCGATTTCAATTCCCAATTAATTCAAGACAGGATATAACACAGCTCGGTCTTAAAAGTAAAAGCTTCCTTACGAGTTAAGCAATTCTGTCTATGGATTCATGTAAAAGTAACATCACATCTTCTTATGAATTAAGTACATTTATGGAGCGTGTTTATGTGTACACACGCATACACGCGTACATATACAAACGGATCTCTTTTGAGAATTGTTGCTATGAACACCAGTTTTCGCAGTTACAGAATCAATTATGAACGTACACAGAACACGGTCGGTCACGTGTAATTACCGCATTAGACAAAGCATAATTTCTTGCAAAGTCTTAGTTTATCTATATATAATTGTAAATGTTTTTATGAACTTTGGAGTTGAAACATCGCTCACTTAACAAATTAGGCTTCCAATTGTTTTTAATTAACAAACGCATATCAAATAATATAGCGCTATATAGATATAATTTTAATATTTGCTTCCCCCTCCACCCCAACAGCTGCACGCTGTTGCAAAATTCAATCATGCACATATATATAACTGATCGATATGTTCTTAAAAAAATAAACAACAAAATTCGATCAATAATTTCTTTAATTCGGCTTTCTTTAATTCAAAGCAGTACACTGTTCGGAGATAAAATTTTCATTCGCCGGGAGAGCTAATTCATTTAACTCCGAACAGTATAGATTTTTAGTGAAATACTTGCTTACGCAAGTACAAATTATGCAAGTACACATCGATGTTAATAATTTTAATCAAATAGCTTCAATCAAGTTAAAAAAAACCTATCAGACCCTGTTTATATCATTTAGTAATCTATACGTAAAATGGTAGTTATTTTTACGTTATCTTTACCTTTCTCATTCTCTCGCTGAATATATATATAATACTTGTTGTTAAGGAATGATATATATACAAAAATGAATACCGCCAACGAGCGTATTAATATTATTAATGTTATTATCCTTGAGTATCGAGTCCGTATCGATCCGACTTGTTACTTTATCATATACAACGACTTCTCGTACATTTCAGGCTGACAGTATGAGAAGTCGGCGATCGTAAACGGATCTTAAAGAGGATGCATTAACCGTACTCATACGTGTTGGCTAATAAGAGCTAGTTTAGTCGATTTCATAACGATTAATCAAGCCGGCTATTGTGATTTTGTCGCCATGAATGAAATCGTGGCAGCTCAGGAGATCACAGCGACACCCGAGGGGAATGTACATGAAGCTGACTCGTGAAACGCGAACACGCGAATATTCTGTACCGAGATACGCTTTTAGCTCGAGTGCACGTGCCGCGAGCGCAAGGAACTTAAACTCATTCAACAATGCGTTGCAAAAGAATGGTAATTAAGTAGAATCGATAGAAATCT
>NW_017305895.1:1410686-1424113 GCF_001594115.1 Trachymyrmex septentrionalis
GACAAACACATTCGACAATGCGTTGCAAAAGAATGGTAATTAAGTAGAATCGATAGAAATCTGTTTTGTAAATGTATATACAAGTATATGAATTTAGAACACTATATAATAGAATCCCCCTGTATAATAGAATAAAATATACACAGTATAAAATATACATGGTATAATAAAATATACATAGTATATTATGCGGATGTTTTTCGCGAAGATTTCTTTGTAAAAGAAATTTAAATATGAAAAAGCAATTATCTATCGAATCTAATTGATCGACTCATCTTTTGCAGAATGAATAGGAATGTCTGAGCGGTGAAGCATTACAATTAAATGGAAGATACTCTCAGAAATACAATTCGATATGTAAAAAGGCGTAAGTACTAAATAATAGCACCAGATTGGATTTGAAGATTAAGTATGAAATAGAAGAAACAGCACGTTCTCTGTTAACAACCACGAGCAACTGAAATCAGTTAAAAAGTCGGTGTCGCTAAAATTCGGCGTAATGGATGTTAATGAAAATATTTTGTACAATCTTAAAAATATAAGCAATCTGTCGGTTCGTCTCACAATTCTCGCGGACGTCCATAAAGATGCAAAGTATATCCGATAAGATGCTTCAGGAGATGTAATTAGGAATTGTCGACAATAGGAACCACGAGTGAATAATAACGCTATAATATTATAACGTTACAGGCAGATCGGGTGGCGAAGAAACAAGAAAACCTCCCGACGATCTGTTCGGAACTGCCTGACCGTTTCACGGTTCCCATTAACGTCAGGCCAGTTCTGATCGTGGTATGCTAAGTTTTGTTCCTCTGCGTCGATACAATAGCCCTAGCTACGAATAAACACTGTAGCTAATATGTTACATTATAACAGTAGCTATAATATAGAATTACATGTTAATTATATCATAGCTAAAGATATAATGTTACAATTATAATGTAATTTAGCTATATTATAGCTAGGGCCATAATATAAGTACGTAATAGCTATGTTACAGTTAGGATTAAAATATAGAGTATTTTATAGCCGTATCATAGCAACGACTGTAACGTAGTATCTATTACGACTACATTATAACTAGGGCTATAATTTCAAAGGGAGCGACTAATAAAAGTTAGTCAATCAAGGCTGTCGACGCAATTAACCTTTTGTCATCCTCTTAGAACCGATATATCGTCATTTAATTGAAAATTACGCAATACAGACGTAATTTTTTCTAAGCGTCAAAAAAGAGGGTACAGAGAGTAACAGCACAGGCACAGTGTAAAGAGACTTTTAAGATAAAGCATTACTTTCGACATCCCAAAATACCGCGTTGCATTTTGAGATTAATGTTGCGCACTGATCCCTGAAAATTTAAAGCTACCATCGAAAACGAATCGTAATTTGCTTAGCTCCGGGAAATATTAGATAAGTATATCAATATTTATATACTTGCGGCGTTTACACCAGTCGCACTTTGAACAGTGGATTTGGCCCCTTTCTTTGGAAGAAGAAAACTGGCTTGATCGTCGAAAAACTAGCGTCGGCGCATCCCATACGTTCGTCATCAAAGCGCAAATTCCGTTCATCGCAATCGCGCGTGAGTAGCATCGTCGAGGACAGCGCGAATGTTCGCAAACGTATGATTGGTCACCGCACTATCGCTCCACTCTAGAGATGCGAAAAGGAAGAATGACGAGAATTAATGCAGCACATCTTTTCGACATGTGCACAGAGCGGCAAATAGTTGAAGGAAAAACGAATTAGAACGTTCGGTAAATCGGGCAACAAATCAACTAAGCGAGTCTTCCCTTCCACGTTCTCGGACGGGATTCTTCCACGCATGAGCTAACAATTCAACGCGAAACTTATCTATCATTTCGCGCATCCTAAAGTATTATCTATTCTCGCACACGGATATAAGGGATAAAAATATGCAAGAGCTACTTAGTCGCTACGCGACTCGAAACAAACTCAAATACGTTCATTATCCATGGTCACGTATCCGAGAAGAGAAACTCGCTCTCGGACAGCAAAACTTCCAAATCGGATGGTACGGTGTGCAAGTCGGAGTTGGCCGGTTCCGGCAGATCGCCACCACTGTTTCCGATGCCGGTAGGGGCTATCTGTCGTGCTCTGCCTATTCTGACTCGGTCCTTCCTCTTGGCTGTTCGCAGCAACACTCCAGTTCTCGGTAGCTTCGCCGTTCTGCTATTCGCGTTCGTATGATTCACGGCCGTGGCCGGTGCTTGCGCCACCTTGTCGGACTTGCGCAGCTTCACGCTGAACCTAAATGGCGGCTTATATACCACCTGAAGCCTCGCCCGTTCCTTCCTGGCAAGGGAATTCGACGAGTTCTTTAGTTCCGCTCTTCCAGTCTCCGCTCCAGGACGTCGCGCGGACGTTAATGCCTGTCTTGACACTAGCATTCTGGACCCCACCACCCCTCCACTGGCTGTTAGACCCACCGGGGTCGATTTACTTTTCGGCATACCGTTGACATTGGTCCGTGCACCGGTTTCCGGTCGACATTGCGAAGATGCCAATAACCAAGAACGCACTTTACTCTTAGGATCGGCGTTCGTTTCCGGTTCCTTATCCGCTTGAATTGCCGAGTAATCAATTACCTCCTTTCTATGTTGCTTTTTACGCTTCCTCTTATCGTTATCACCGCTGCTTCCGCCGCCTGGATTATTGCTAGTACCTTGTCCTTTATCTCTAACAGATGTAATCTTCTTCCGTTTATTCTCCTGCGTTACAGCAGCCAAAACTTCAGCCGGTCTCTTTCGCGCAAAATCGTCGACCTGTCCGGTAGACAATCTCTTTTGTTGGTTTTGTTTCTTTTTGGCGTCCTTTAAATACAAACGAAAAATTTATTTTAAGTATTTAAACTCGAAAATATAAATATTAAATTAATACTTAATATCATATTAATACTTAAATGATTAAAAAATAGTTTATTTTCTAATTCTTTTTAAATTAATTTTACCTTATTATTAGACTTGTCGGTGTGGCCACTATCTTTATGTTTGCGATGACACCTCTTCTCTCTGACCTTTCTGCTAAGAGGAAGTTTGGCACGTACCGCCGGTGGATGCACCGTTACTCCTTCCGTACCTTCCGGCGGAAGCCGTACCGTTTCCGTCGTAGAACTATGGATAATCGTGACAGACTTTAGCTTCAAGTCCGGTCGCTTGCCCAGTAATCTCATGCTTGCCACCTAAAAGAAGAAAAAAAATCTTTATATGCTCGTAAATGAATTTTCATTTAATTAATTCATCAATAATTAATAATAATTTATAAATATGAATCAATAAGATACTATTATCGTATATAAATAAATATGTTTCTTTACATATTTATACGCGTACTATTTAATAATAAAAACTATATAATTTACAAAGGAAATTCAAATTATTATTTTATGCAAAGCTTTAATTAAAGATTATAATATCTAGCAACTACAAGAATGTTTGCTTCTACGCAATACTTTAATCAAATGTAGGTATGTAGAGAAAGGCATAATAATATAATGTTAGAATTTTTGTAAAAAGCAATTAATTCTCAATTTTGTAACAAAAACACACGCATTATTATATATTATTAGTAATGACCTACTTTTTATATATCCCTACACTTACTCTCATTGCATTTTTCTCTTTTCCTTAGCCGTTTCTGATAATAAACATTTTTAATATATATAAATATGTGAACTGACTGTTTTCTTGCGCTTATTTTTACAAAAACACGTTTATTTTACAGATAACAATCTCATCGAACTATTTATTGATTAAAAATAATAAATTATTAAACAACAAGAAAAATTAGAAATCTAAATTTTAATTTTAAAAATAAATAATTTTTGAATACATTATTTTTAGAGAAAATCTAATTTTTTATACGTACCAGTAACGATATCGCCGCTAAAATTATCAGAGCGGCTGCATACCAATGTTCAGCGACCCACCGTCTAAAAGTGGCGAGGCTCTCGTCGGATAATAAGAGCTTCCTTAAAGTTGCTAATGGACCGCTTGGATCGACCTGAATAAAATATTTTAATTAGCGTTACTATCTACTACTCGCACTACCCTCCATATTCAAGTTCTACTTACCTCGCGACATTTTTGAAAGACATCACAGTAACCGTTATAATCATTACACGGAGTTCCTGGCTTTGAGAACATATCGGGAATATCATACGGTGGAGAATTCCAATCGAAAGACGATCTACGAAAAAAAAAAGATTGAATTTAATAAATTTTTACGCAAATCGATCGATAAAATAATACAAGTTAAATGTACAAGCATGGTTGATTTTCCCCGGGAAGTCGACAACATAACTCGCAAGCCTTCGTCGGTGGATCGTTCGGGCCTGGTATGCATTGGCAAGATTCCAGTCCGTATGCTAGGCAAATGCTGCCAGTGCACTCCTGTTGAAACACAAGTTTCGCGCATGAGATCATATTTGTTCATTTAATGAGAAAGTACGTGTGTAGTTTTTAATGGGATTAATATTTACCCCCATGAAGCAAACCAGCTCACGGTTACAGATGGTCTTATTAGGCTTGTTAATAGATGGTGGACAGTACGGAGAACGACCGTCACAGAAGCTCGCATCGCGACAGCCGTTGTCATCTCTGCACTTGTCTCCGAAACGGAGATTACATTCGCTGGTACAGCACGGACCCTGAAAAGAAAAGCAAATAGAGCCGTTGAAATTACATCACGTCATACGCACGATGCGCCGCGTAATTACGTTATGTATGTCTGTGAGTAAATTACCTAAAGTAAATTTCATAGGATACTGCTTAAATTAATTAACATTTTTCGGCAAAATAAATGAACAACGAGCGATGAATATATACGAGCGAATCTCAATATCTTTTACATGAAATACTACATGTCAATTATTAAATACATTACTTGTCGCATTATAAATACGCCCAATTTTGTGTAACAGAAATTTTATTAAATATTAAAGATATAATAGCTTCATAAAAAATTGATTAAAATATGACTACATTTATATATGCATTCCGCTATTTGAATATTTAAACAATTGAATGAACCTTTAAATATACAACTGGACAAGCAAACGTTTGAAAAATTTAGACGCTTGAACACTTAGCATTTAATATTAAAGATTGAAAAAGCGCAAGCGCGGCTTTGAGTTAAATTTTGAGAAGGGAAAGCCGTCCTAAAATTCCCTCGACAGTACAGTCCAACTCGCATTTTTTACAAGCGTCATACATACTTGACTAGGACTGCACACCGCACGCGGTGTGAGAGTGCACGGAGTCTCCTCGGGCGGCGGATAACGGCGCTGGGGATAGCAGCACGAGTCCCTGCAATCCTCCTCCCAGCCGCAATCGCACTCCTCGCCCTCCTCCACCACGCCGTTGCCGCACAACGATACTTGCGGTTCTACAATAAACAATGCAGAGTACCGTCAGGGTTAGAGCAAACGAGAGTAGAATAATTGGACAAGCAGATAGGAGCTGGTTCGATCAATTTCGTCTCTACGACATCACGATATATTGCGTTCACCATTGCTCCCACTGTATAAAACTCACCGGTGAAGCATCCCTTTGGAGAACGTGCCTTGCTGTTGAGCACAGGATTTATGGCATTCAGGCTACATGGACTGAAGCGATTGTTGTTACGCTTGTCCCCGCTGGTAGCACGAGCGAACATTATAAAGTTGCCATCCTCCCCGCCTGGTGTACATTGTTCCGGATCGTGCTGAACGCAAAAGAACAATGAGATGTACGACATGCGCATCATTCGTTTATTGACGGGACAACATTGTATAACAAGACCACGGAATGTGGAACACGCCGTTCTGAACGTAACTAACGGAAGTGTACGTACCGGTGAGCCGAAGTTGTGGCCGATCTCGTGAGCCAAAGTAACGTGAGAGACCGCAGGCGGTACGTGCTTCCCGTAATTTAATAGGGTCACTATGCCGGTGTTTAATGACTTCATGCTGCCGCGATAATGCTGTAACATTATTTCAATAATTATTTTTCGTCAAACTTCATATTCGCAACAATTTACGTTCCAACGGTCACGAAAAAAATCGTGCAACAAGAAATCAATTTTCATTGGAGTAGATCAGCTGATCACCATGAGTGAGATATGCTTTGGATATATAATGTTAAAAGTACAAAGATAAATAAATTGTTGTAATTTTTTTAAAAGTCTAATTTAATATAGTTAATTCTCTTTAAAATTTAGAGTTGTTATCATACTATTTATATATTTATAAAAAATATAATCAACTTTTCTTTTATAAAGGTCTACTAATATATTTCGCTACACATACCCCGTTCTTCTCACATACGCCGCCAGCATTCTTGAGATCGCCTGTCCATGCCAAACCCAGAGTTCCCATCTCGAAATCCCGATACGTGAACATATAAGCCAGACAGAATGCGTCATAATCCTCCTCTATAACAAGGCAAACATCAATGTATTAGTACAGTACAATCCCCTCGTTCGCGTATATTGACGTATCGACATTACACCGTATTGCGGGTTATTAACAAAGAACGGCAACGCCTTTGGTCTTTACCTGAAAAGAGCTCTAAATATTTCTCCACTCCATAATTGCCCGGAAAACGATAATGAGGATCTCTCAATGCATCCTCGCTGTGCACCTTGACGCGTTTAATCATGAAACTGATGTTATCCGGCCGCCCATCTTGATTGAAATCTGAAAAGAGACATAATGTTCAAACACTAGTTGTTTCTTTAATTGCATATTCATCAGAACTAAATAATTCACGTAAACTCGTGCATTATTCTAGTCCTGTTTCTTGCGCCTCACATTGACGATTCCCATGTGATTACCGTTCTCTGGTCCAAATAGAGTAATTCGCGTGTAATTTAGAACTCAGTGTGTGTTATACATAATGGAACAGTACGGTAATGAAAATACTGTATATACAAATAAGTAGATCAGTATATGTTTTACAATGATATCAAGTAATAAAACCATTTTATCGAAAGATTTTAAATTAATATTAATATCGTGAGAAACATTAAAAACATATCTCGTATTGATTACGAATAAAAAATGTTACATATATTTGTATTATAAAAATATGTACATACACATTTATTTTTCTTAATTATATTTTACTACTCGTTTAACAGTCACAAAATTACGCTGTATCCTCTTTGTGCGAAACAAAAATACGAGATTCAATATTTTTTAGAATTTCATTTTCCACTGGATGGAAATTAATTATATTATATATTTTACAATGTTTCTTGAATTAAATTGAATATTACTGGATTTAAGTAACATTAAACTGAGTTATTCACATGGATAATATTCGAAAACTGCATTTTACTTTACTTCCTCGTTATATGTTTGCTAATTATTTGCTTTTCAAACGGTTTTCACAAGTTTCATCTAATAATATTTCATCGCTTTTACTAGAGTGTGCCAAAACTATAAATGAAAAAAACAAAAAAAATTGACTTACACACGTACAATGACATACAAAGAAAACTAATTTATTACTTTCTTTCGTATTTTTTTCTGTGTAAACATAATGCTTAATTGCGCTCAATTAAAACATAAATAAATATAAATTTAAATATCAACAAATAAAACTCGAATAAATAATTCTTCCCCGTAATATCATCAACCACGGTAGAAATTGTAAAATTGCAGAAAATTTTCATAATTCCCGTAAAGTTTCCCTGGCATTCCTTAAAAGTCTCTGAATTTTTTTGCTTTTTTCCTCGCATCCTCGATATTCTCTGGTCATTTTAAATTAGATTTTCCTGACGTTTTTCACGTTTCCCTCAAGTAGTTTTCAATTTTCCCGACTTTTTTCCCCCCCCCCCTCGGTCTTCGCTACGTCCGTTTTCAAGACTCGTGGTGAAAATTGTTAGATCATCTCTCACCGTGCTCCGTGCGCGCGGTATATCGCCGCGAGGAAGAACACCCACCTGTGTGTTTGTAGATGGAGTTGACTCTTTGCACGTGCCTCGTCATCACCTCGATACAAGCTTCCTCCGTGCCGTATCGCGCGAAAAACTGATGGTCGGCTTGCAAGTAGAGCATGCAGGTAGTTTTCCGGGGATCTACCGTCGCGCGCTTGTGTAGATGCCTCGCGATCCTATCTCTGCCGCTCACGCTGCGAACGGGAGCGAGAAATAAGGTCGCTTTTATTGTTCGATGAAAAACGCCATGTTCCTCACAGACTTCCAAACTCCTCCAAATTCTATTTTAACTTGTGCTTGGTTTGTCGACCGTGGCACATACGTTGCCGGTACTTCACTAATAATTGACACGAGAATTGACCCAGAAGAGAGACAAAGCTACTAGAATTTAGAGTAAACCGTCGTCTCTTCCGTGTTACTTATTGTCTTTCCCGTCATCAAATAAGTAACTTTAATCAATAACTTTTAATCAATTTCTTCTTTTCTCTCAGAAAAACAGAACACACGTTTCTTTAAATTAAAAAATAAAAAATTAATGTGAGGAGAAAGGACACATTGTAACATAAAGAAACATTTAAATATACGTCCAGTTTTTTTAAAAACGAAATTGATTATTTTTATTCTTTTGCTCTTTAAATAAATATTTGAAATTTTTTATACTGGTACGACCTAATTTAAACTTTCCTACGCTTTGAAAAATAGCGCAATGTATGATAAAATATATTTGCTTGCGTACATTAATCAGGAAAAAGATTCGAGATTTTTTTTTATTCGAAATGCAAAATACTTACGCGTCCGTGTACTCGACGTCATTATTCGTTTCTAACGTTAACACTCTCGCATTGTTTTCCCTGGAGTAGAGAGCAACGTGCTCGCCGAGCAGAGGCTCATAGAATGCCTGAGAATTGTTGTATCTATATCTAAAGGAACAGACATCGCGAAGTTTAAATTTACATTTAAAGTCCGCCATATGAAGACTGACATAGAACGCATAATATATGATAATCCCGGCCGGCGGGAATTTCCTCTACACGTGTCTAAATTATACCGCGTTTGCCAACAATATGCTCTTTTATCATTTTCTTCGCAAATGTATTTTCATAAAGTAGAAAATAGACGAGAGAACATAAGCACTTAAAAGAATATCTTAATAAGAGCGTAGCCATTTCATCAGTTATATTTATCATAAATAATACTTAAGTTAATTATAAAATATATACTGAGAAAAAATGCTGTTAATTCAATTAAAGTCTATATTACGAGCTGTCACTAACATAAGTAATTAATTCATGTATATTTTTATTGGCATAAAGGCTTCGATTATTGAAATAATAATTTATGCCTTTATGTCAATAAAAATGTACATGAATTAATCACTTAGGTTAGTGACAGCCCGTAATATAGACTTTAATGGAATCAACAGCATTTTTTATCAGTGTATGAATTATACAAGTATATATATATATAAAATATTTTACGAAAAATTGTCTCAATATGATCATAAAACAAAGTCTGTCGCATCCTAATGTTTAAAAACGACCTCAAATAAATTAAATGCATTCTAGAAAATTACTTTAAATATAAATGCATGCCTATCGACAAAAAAATTATATATTACCACAATTCAAGTTTTAAGTCTATCATATAAGATAAGACAAAAAATTCGCGAATAATCGCTTTGACATCATCGTTAAACTAAAAACGATAAAAGTAGACAGAAAACTATACATATTGGACGTATTCAGAGTGCATTTATAAAGATATTAACACATATTAGCATATAGTTCACGTTATATAACGCATTCTGAAATCTAAATATGATAATACGCCACTGTATCTAAATATGATTTGTTTCAAAAGTGCTTCAAATGTTCATATATTCACAAATTTGTTTTTAAATTTATCACAAGCATCAAATTTTTTCAAATATATTCTGTATTTTAGTAAATTTAATATTTTAATCAAGATTATTAAATTAATACAAATTTTATTTTCTTATTATATATAATAAAATTTTATAATATTCTTCAAAAAAAAAAAAAATAAATAAATTCTTTACTTGGAATACATAATAATGTTTTTTTTTTTTAATTTGTAATAAGTATATTTTAAGACTATTACCAAGAAAATATTCTTTGTTAAAAATAACCGTTTCTTACAAGCTAAACAAAAAGGTAAATTGTAATCACTTTTCTTAGCAATAGAATCGATATTTCTATATGGTTTGATAAAGAAAACGTTGTGCAAATAGCATAAAAAAATCTGTGAATTTTAAAACCCATTATACGATCCGGGAAGCGATTTATACTTTCGTCTCTACATCGATAATCATCGCTCAGAAATTCAAGAGCGCAAGATAGAACTCACCTATCGAAGGAATCGCGAAGAGATCTCTCTTGATGCAGCTGATGACTGGCACAGGGTAATGGATGTGGCGGGGTGGTAACATCGGAAGTACGATAAGCTATGCTGTGATAGGGCGGCGACGTGTCTTCATTTTTATTCAAATACCTGCTCGTTGGCTCGATGTAATACTCCTCGAATCTGGTCACGACACTGCCGTCGAAGAGACCATCTTGTGTAACGACACCCTGCACCACGGCGCTCTCGTCCTCTGGAAAAGGAACAGAATGTGATGCCGGTTAATAAAGACCCAGTAATCGAATTTATCGAGAGAAAAGGGATCATTTGCATCATATAGATTCAATTATCATATTAGTGGCGACATTTAAGATCTTTCTCCATTACAGAATATTTAAACTCGTGAATACTAATTAATAATATATACAAATACACAATATTGTATATGGGTAATATAATCTATATATAATTATATACAATAATTACATAATGTAATTAAAATTTAATTTTTATGTATCAAACCGTTATAAATAATAATTATATCAATAATTATACTTTCACATTTTTTGTTTAAAACTCGATCCCCATTTAATTAATTATTTGTTTTATATGATTTTACAAAATTTGTAAAACATAAAAAAAATTTTTTTTAATATTTGTAATTCTTATTAATAATTTAATTCATTATAAATAAAATAACACATCAGTTTTTGTCATTACTCGTACGAGAGAGAAATCATTGACAATTCAAAATACGTTAATAGTATTTTTCCATGGCAATTTACCGTTTTTTAATAAGAGCTGAAGATTGCTAAACTTATTATTAATAATTTCTGCAGAGACAAATTCGCGTTGAATGTATGGTGATACAACCCCGCAGCTACCTTTTAAATCTGCGAAAATACGAGGACGAATCGTGGCGGCAGGAGACTCGTTCCCACGGTACATATAAAAGTCACCGTCGGGGTTAATTATATTTGTAGAAGCCTTCTCTGTGTCGTGCTTTCATTATTTCTTATGAAATTTTTGCGACTTCGCCCGAGTTAGCGAAGGTGCGAGGCGAGATGGTATGGTAACTTTTCGGACGGAATTAGAAAGGATTGCCGGGTATTTAGGATCCGGGGATGAGCCATAACTTCGTTTCGTTTCGCTTCGCGCCGTGCAAATTCCATCCAAGCGGTTCAACTTCCGGAACGAAACGACAGATTTCCGTGGAAAATTCTTGAAATCGAAATTTACCATCACGACAACGAACAAGAAATTCCTTTTATTTGCTTTATCGTTGTTGCTAATGTGTGACGTAGCTTTGCATAATTTCAGCATAAAACGTGTGCAAATCTTGTGCAAATAATATGGATTAATCGTGTGTAAGTAGACAGTCAAATAATATTATTAAATAATTAAGTTTCTAAAGTAAATCTAAACAGAAAACTCTAAGCAAATACATTAATCCCTTAATATATTGACATTTTATGTAAAATGTTTAAATTCCAAAATTTAAACATTTGAGTGCAAAGTTCAACTATTTACATTTTACTTTATTTTCTACTCCTCTCTCTCTCTCTCTCTCTCTCTCTCTCTCTCTCTCTCTCTCTATCTTTCTCTATTTTTACAATAAAATGTGCACAGACTCGAGTACAATAATAACAGAAAGATTGGAATTTGTCTGGAAAAAGCAGTATGTACTGGAACTGTCGCTCAATGTGCGTGTACCCCACTTCAGGTACAATTTTGTAAAGACGTTGTAAATTGAGGGACGGCAGAGAAAGTTGAGTGGAAGACGCTCCGGAAAATCACGACCTCCGAGAATCGAGTCTCTTGGCTCGAAGCGAGTTTTCCCGGGTAGAACGTGGGTAGATTCCAGGAATTCCAATCGTCAATCATAGATATTCCAGACTATCGCTGGAGGAAAGATAAATCGACTAAAGTACTATCGCAAAGTCGGAGAAATTTACGGCCGTGTGTTACTTCCTACAAGTAATTGTTTGGATCCCTTTCGTTGTTGGCGCGCGGTCGATCCGTAAGTTCACCCTTCATGGTAATCGATACCCTATCCGATAAAAGGAACAATCAGCAGAAAGGTTTTATATCGCGGAGCAATTTAGCTGCCGTTGGCAAAAGGGAGTAGTTTGCACATAAATAAAAACATGTCTGATGTTACAAGAAGCTAATTTATTATTTAAGCGTATCATTTTTTAAATTATTTTTTTTTTTTTAGAAGAACTTGCAACTTTCAGAACTTGAAATTACAAATTGAAAATACCGATTTTTATCAAGAAAATTTAAAATATATTTCGATAAAATGTAACCCTTCGTTGGCACACTTGTTTTTTCGATCGCTTTTTGATACACTGGATGGCTCACACCCAGAGCAATGTTTAAACAACTGACATTCTTATTTAAAAAATCCAATCAATATGAAAAAAAATTATGGGTCAATTTCAAGGGCTGTAGAATACATTCAAATAGTTTTTGATTGAAATTTCATTATAGTTTTTGTAAAAAAAATTCTTGAGTTCAATGAAAACAAAATAAAATCTTTGAAAAATTGTACTTTTAAAAAATTCAATATTAAAAGTTAAAAATTTACAGAATTGTTCAAATATGATACTTGGGAAAAAAATGAGTTTGTAAGTTGGTTTTGGATAAAGGGTATTTATTTTGCATATTAAATGTAGGCTGTTTTGGGAATTAAAAAAACAGAATTTTCTTTATAAACATTGTATTTTTGTTCTACAATATAAAATAAAAGACAATTGAGTTTCAGAGATGAAAATAATTTTGTGGGTGATTCACACCCAGTATGTCAACGAAGGATTAATTCAAATAAAAAATAAGAATATAAAATTAAACATAAAGTGAAAAACGTATAAGTAAAGATATTATCCTACATGACGTTGATAAAATTTTACAATGCATATATTTGAAAACAATCTCTTCCTTTATACGAATTTAAACATGAAATGTGATTGTATGTCAATTACTTTATGTTTAAAATATAATATCAAAATTAAATATAGTATCGAGACTATATTTCAATTATTAAAAGAATCACCGATAAAAAATTAAATCACGAAAAAATGACATAAAAGTTTCACCGAGTGAAAATTAAATAAAAATTT
>NW_017305895.1:1424133-1443071 GCF_001594115.1 Trachymyrmex septentrionalis
TATAAATTTTTATTTATATAAAAAACTTTGATAAAAAATTAAATTTACTAAATTTGCAAAATCTGACGCGTCACTTATTTTTAAATGTAATCTTGATATAAGACTTATTCTCCCTCAGAAGTCGAGCAAATACAGACGAGAACAAGATTTAATATTGAGATGTTTCTTTACTTCTTTGTAGAGGTAAATTCACTTTTATGCGAAATATATGTATATAATATATCTTTTCAAGTTTTCTGAATTTTTTTCATTATGTTTTCTGTAATTAATTTTTGTCAAATTATCCCTTAGCAAAAATATAAGTCATGATGGCACTTTTTTACAATTTTGTAATACTCATCATATTTATATACCTTTTTATTTATAATTGTATAGGTATTACAAATTATTATATCATAAAATAAAACTGTCTTAATCTAAATCGCATTTAAACTTAATCAAATTCTTATTCGCGCTTTTATTCCTTAAATAATCATTCAATTAATTAATTTTAAACAAACATACGTACTCTAAACATATATTAATTTAAAGTACATTGGACCCGCAAATATTAATTAAAGAAATTTCGGAACGGATATCAATTAGGTTAAATAAGGCAGAAAAGGTCTCATTATCAATTTGCACTTTTACAACCTTTTAAAAAATTAAAGATCTTATTAGTTTTACTAACAAGCTAAAATCGCCCTCCTATTGCTCAAAGAATTCGTGGCTGAAATACCAGCCGGTGATTTTAAGGCACGCTGTGAAGACGATTGCTCCTTTTTCTAGACCGCAAGAACGTCGTCGATTAGAGCTGAAGAAGAGACAGCAGCACGATGTCGAGATGCCTAGCGAATTTCAGATCCAGGTGGAATTTCGCGATCCGTTTTTCTAGAAAAAAAAACCGGGAATTCTCCTCTTCCAATCTACGGAGCTTCCGTGGCTAATTCGATCCCATTTCGCGCGATAGCTTAAGCGTGAACGGCGATTCCCCGTGGACGAGTTGAGAAACGTAATCGATGTGCGGCGTCGTCTCTTCCTCTCTCAACGAGAGATCACTGATGGAAAGTGGACCTCCCGCGAGAGGCTCAATAGTGAACCTTTGGTCGAGAAACGAGGAGGAAAAGTAAACGCGCAGGAAACACAAGGAGAAACTGGGCTATCGTCAGATTAAATTCGATCGCCGCGCCGTGGCTTTGACGCAGGTCAAAGTCAGATTTTCCGCTCTGCGGATATTGTCCAGATTACGATCTACAACCGGACATCTTAAAGCGTAATGTAACTAAAAATTTATTGAAAAACTCTCTTTTTCGTATGTATAATCGAAAACGTTATTAAGTCTTAACAAAAAAGATATTCGCCAAATAGCTTCTGTAACTTTATAAACACGAGAGTGCACAACTGTTTGTACTTCGCTGAATATCTTGAAATATACCTATTTTTATTAACTCTCCAGCACCACTTTGTTCCTTTCAAGGCATCACGTTTTTTCAAAATTCTTATTTAGATTTCAATATGTAAACAATAAATGAAATACAGTCTAGTTTTTAAAAACTTATTGTTAAAAATTACACAAGTGTACAAGAATTTTTTCAAGTTTTTGTGTAGTCCAGAACCATAAAAAAATATATATCGTTACCTTCAACGGTCCAGAGTGTAAATTTTTTTTTATTTTTATCATTTGATACAGTTTCATATTCAAACTTTGAAATTTTTCTTCAATATTCTCCACCTCCTTAATTATATCAAATTTTTTACGAAGTTTATATAGTCAGGTTACGTTTACTTGAGCTTTCTCTGTATTACGAGTTAATGACCGAAAATTTCGGGATAATGCAGGAGAATTAATATTTGCATATAAAAATCGGCTGTAAGATTGATTGTTTCTTTACAAGACAATGCAATAATTATGATGTTGTGTTTATTTTGCTATTATAAATAAATACATTATGTTCTCTAGAGGAATGTGCAGAATCAATGAATTACGGATGGTAGATAATCTACTGTATTCACGCTTTTGATAACATTTCGTCGACTTTTTTCACGTTTGAGCGCTCAAAGCGAAAAGCGCGGCTTAATCTTCAACAAGCGAGCGAGCGTGAGATCTCAAACAGGTGAGGAGAGCAAACGGAGGATACTCTTTTTCCTAAAAGGCAAAGAACAGATAAGGATAAACGGGGAAAACGCGATAATTGCACGGCAATTAACAAATACGCTAAGAAAATACTAATTATACGCGAATACGGTCATGCTAATGCGCAAGTAAAGCGAAGAATAGGAACAGGGAATGTCAAAAACGAAAAAAAACGAAATTGTCATGGAGGAATACTCTGTCCCTGACGACAAAGGGTAAATGAAGATAAAGACGAGGAAAACGTGATAATTGCGTGGTAATTAATAAATACATTAGGGAAGTACTGATTACATGCAAACGATAATGGCTTTTGAACGATTAAAGCGGCAATAAGAGTAAGATAAAAAGCTGGAATGCAGAAAAAGTATAGAAAGAGGGTTGAAGAGATATTTTTCTCGCGATATAAAAAGAAGGAACAAAGGAAGAATTAAATTTACTCGTAATTGTGTCGTTAATTAATAAATTATGGTATAAAAGTAGACTAATGATATAATTATCATATCATATAGTATATCCGCGATTAACGACGGTAATGGCAGAGCACATCTACGTCAAAGAACGGAAAAATATAATAATTAAAAAAACGTTACTCCTTTTCTGTGGTCCAAAAGTAGAAGCAAACAGAAAGATAAATACAAGGAACATAGGAATTGATAGATATATACTTGATAGATATACTTAAGAGATATTGATAGATATATACTTGATAGATATACTTAAGAGAGTATCGATTGCGAGATGGAAAATATAAATGCTGAAACGGACTGGACGTGGAGAAGCAACGTGGAATAAGGGCAGAAAACAACAGGAGGGTGGGCAAACAAAAGTACGAGGATTATAAAACTGTCCGCGTATGACCGCCAACTGTGCATCCTTTTGATAGCTTTTGTGCAAAACTACCAAGTTGCCAGATGCTCGAGATGAAAAAAAAAAAGGAAAGAATCTGCGTCCCGCAGCTTAATCGAGTCTCATCCCTACGCGACAGTTTGGACAGGCGTAAAACGGATAAAGTAGATCGCGCATGTCGACGTCGGGGAAAACAAAGAAAAATTGATATAAATATGGGATATGCTAGACCGCGAGACACGCAGGAATAAATAGAGAAAAGTGGAACGCGCAATTAAACGCAACGAGGACGAAACTCTCATCTCTCTTGTCGCTGGCAAGATTTTGCGTTGATTTGCGTTTCCGTAAAATCAATCAATTTGCAGAATAAAAAATGCAATACAGTATCTTTTAAGTACTGTAATATGTGAATACACAGCAAATTAAAAATAAAGGCTAAATAATAAAAAAAAATACAAACAATAAAGAAACTGTATTCAATCAAAGCGGATCTTGGTGCTTAATATTTTTGCAATTTACAGTTAAATTTTTACAATTTATAGTTTATAATGAACTGTGTTTCAAGACAAACAAATAATCAGCACGCAGTTTATATAAACTAGAAAATGTAAAAATTTACGCAAAAATATTAGACACCAAGATTCGCTTTGATCGAATAAGGCTCTCTTCTTCGCTTATCTGTGTTAATCACATTTTTGTTTATTAATATAAAAAAATAGATCAAGACTAGGAAGCACATTAAAAAAATATATAAAACAATAAAAAAGCTGCTCCAGATAACACAGCCAATTTTATACACATTCACTAAATATTGATCTACATTCATATGAATAATTATGCGTGTCATATATGCACGCATGTATATAATATTTGCTAATGTTGCGTACATTGTCGTCTGGAGTTGCCTTAAGACATAAGCAAATCAACCAATCACGTAAAATCTAAACAGTAACATTTAAGCAGTAAGCAAATCAATATTTTAAATTTGCTACTTTACTGTTTATGTTATTGCCTAACATAAAAAATGTAAGACAATAATGTAATCAGTAAAAGATAGAAAATCTAATATATAAATAGAAAATTAAAAATGTTGTGCTTAGAGCTACCGTACATGTACTTTCCATAACAGTAATCACAGTCAAGAATTGTTAGAAATTTTTAACCCAGATTGACTAATTCTTACGGTACGTCTTACGGTTACTGTTGTGGAAAATATGTGCAGCAGCTCTTACGGTTTAAGATTTTTTTGTATGCACGTAGCTGCAAAGAACATTAGCGCGACACGCAGGCTTGAATTAAAAACTTTATTATTAAATTATGGAATCAGCACTTATTTGATGGATTGTTCAAATTCTATTATCGCGACGTCCGCCGTTCAGATAAAGCAGCATTATGGCGCATGTTATACACGTTGATCAGATTAACGTCTTGCGCGCACTCGATAGGAATCGCGGTGTTAAGCTCACGTTACAGTTCGTCGCCGACACACTACATTGTGTATAACGTACAATCGTATTCCGGCGTGGTGCTGTACGCCGGCAATTTATCAATTATTCATCGTGGCGCCCACATTCGCGAAATATTATTCAGCACAGTCGCGCGATAGTCAAATTCCCTCGTTACACGTTTACATGGTTTTACGCGTCGACGCGAGACGCGAGAAAAACATTCCTCCTCTTTCGAGGAGAATCGACTTCTGAAAGTAATCCCAAGGGAAGAAGCTGGTTAAGTCGGAATGACTTTGAGAAAAGAGAGATTGGACACGTAGATAGAGAAAGAAGCAGTAGAAGAAAAAGCATTTAGCTCGAACGATGACAGTTAACTCATTTAATCAGCACTGGCAGACTATGGAATATTTAAAGAGTAATCTGCGAATATCTTATGGATTTGACGAATAAATGTGATAATTTTGCCTCCAAACTTTAATAAATTCCTTAGAGCTCTCTGATAAAATATAAAATTATAATATTCGTATATTTGTACTTAATCAATTTTAATATACATAGATGAATCATAGGTAAATCTAATAAAATAGACATGCGTTTATGTCCAAACACTTTTCTGACAAGCAATTTAGCCGAGTTATAATATTAGTGACGATCTTTCTCTAACTGTGATAAGGTGATAGATTTGACAAAAAACATTCTAAAAGTCGTCTTTTCGAGTAGTCTTGAAGGGAGAAACTAGTTAAGTCAGAACGATCGTAAGAAGAGTCGGAGCGAATAGAGATAAAGGAAGAAGATTGTACGTTTGCGAATGTAAAAGTGAGAGAGAAGGAAGAAAATTCTCTCTGGGAGATGTTTCGAATGTGAATTAGAGAGAGAGAGAGAGAGAGAGAGAGAGAGAGAGAGAAAGAAGAGACTGTGTGAATGCGCATGTATGTGTGTGTCATGCAGAACGAGCGTCGGACGGTCGTTGAAAAAAAAACCGATAAAGGCAGGCGAGATACAAAAGGAAAAAGCTTTCGCCGATAATTAATGAATTATTCATGTTCGAATTCGTTTTTATCACGCATTGTAGCGTGTTTTCGTTCATACTTATTCATCGACGGGCTCGTCCGACGATTTCGTGCCTCCGCGATAAAACGCCCTCGCCAACGGACATTTGAGAGCGCGATTCAATAGACTGATCTTCTCTCGTCGCCAATCAATTCAGGCTGAAACTTGCATTTTTCATACCTAATACGCCTGAATTGACACTCACTTTCTCTCCCCCCCCCCTCTCTCTCTTTCTCTCTTTTTCTCTCTCGGTGATAAAGAATCTGTGTCGCAATCTTCTTACTTCAACGTAAACGTTGCTTTTAAAAATAGCTACCAACTACTCGCTTCTGATCGCTATGAATAGAGCGCGGAGTCGTCTCTGACATTATAAAGTATTAACAAACAAGAGGAGACGATCGAAACAATTTTCTGATAAACACCGTTAAAAAGTATCATTCTGTTAAACAGATATTTTGATAAACGCTATGAAAAATGTAAAAGTTAAACGATTCAACGTCCTAGCTAAATCGAAAGACTTTCAATAATTTCGTTGACATAAAAAACGAAATAATATTGAAACAACGACAAGAAAAAAAAATTGTAAACGTAATACCATTATATTTTGCTACAAGGTGCGTAGCAAGACTGCTCGCCGGCGGCGAGCAGAGAACAAAGCAGAAAGATGCAAACGTTCACCTCTCTCGCATCTCGAGACGTTTAACTCTTGCACGAGGATTCGTTAAGAGCAAGCGAACCGGTTGGCTGCCAGCGTAATCCCGAGAAGTGGCGGAGCGGATCTATGGAAACACAGAACCTTTAATCGGGAGGTGAGACTGAGATCAAGAATAAAAGAACGAAGCGAAAGAAGGAAGAAATTAAAAAAAAAAAATAAAGAAAAATCATCGGACGGGTGAAACGACGATGAGAGACAAGCGCGGCGGAGTTGTCCAGAGAAAGGGATGAAACGAAAAGATACGCTTTCGAGCGGAATGGACAGAGGTTTGATAACCAAGGGGAAAAGGGGGAAGAACAGTCGAAGAGGTTTATGATGCAGCTTTCACGGAGAAAAAGCCCTCATGCTCGTTAGTAGAAAAATCCAATTTGGTCATCGAATAGTTAACGGATCGGCTCGATCGTGGCGCGTTCGACACGTCCATCAAGTCGCGACAAGCGTAATGCTACACACGCGAGAAAGCGCGACCGACGGACGCTTTATCGATCAACAATAGAATTACAGTGGCGGAGCGATGGTCATACCAGGTCACACATTGATCTGAATTCGACGCGGAACTTTGCGTCTTGCCTGGCTTTCACTGAAGATATTCTTTTACGCATTTATCTCGCAAATTCTTTCAAACTTCCAATCCACTTCACATTTCTCTCGAAACATATAACAAAAGCTTCGCAAATTAATTCATTCATTCATTCGATTATCAGAAATAATCGAAAACGAACTTCTGTACAAAAAGCAAGAAACAATCCTAATTACGTCGAAACTTGTGAATTAACTTTCATTGATCGACAGGAAAACTGATTCGCTTTTTCTATTATATACTGCAAAGTCAGTCTACGTGAAAGCGTGGCAGACAGCTTTTTACCTTTGTTTCTTTCGCGCTCTATTCTACAATATTATTTTTGGCGTCCCCACGTCCTTCGTCGATTTAGTAAAAGCGATACACGTGAATGGTCAGTTTCAGCTGCGGCTGTGCAAAACGTGGGTGAGTCAGGCGCTGAAAACTCGCGACAGCCGCGTCGAAATATGCAGTGAAAATCGCGGCAGTGCGAAGTGGCCTTTCATATCGGTGGTTCTCCTCGCACTCGCAAAGCAATATGCAGCGAATAGTACTTGAATACCGAATTGTTCCGCAGCCCGAGAACAACATCGAGAGCTATTCGCTATCGTGTAATGTCCGATAAAAACTGAGACAAAGAGGACACGAGTCATTTATACATTTTCAGTGGTACGTACACAGTCAGCCTAGCTATAGATTTCAATAAAAATTTAATATACGATGTAATTTTATTCCGTTTTATTCATATAAATACCGAGACTGAGCATCAATCTTAAAATAAACGCACTATTTTCGAAATGTTTTAAAAAATGTATGTGCCAATTTCTATTATAACTTATAAATTGAGTGCTGATTATAGATATTTCGCATCTTTTTTAATAGTTCTTTAATTCTTCCTCTCTAAATCTGAATCAGTGACATTTATTCAAAATATGCCATTGATAAACAATGAATGAAACGTGAAATCTCTAACCATAATTAACCTTGCTGTAGTGTATAAATTTAGTATAGTATTTAAAGATTGGAATTGATTACATGCAAATATCGGTATTTTAATTATAATATGCTGAAACTTTCTATCTTTTTTTAGTTGAATTTTACTGATTCAGATTTAGAGAGTATTAAACTAAACGTGAGTTCTAATGTAAGTTTCACGAGAGAATATTTTCTTCTCTCTCTCTCTCTCTCTCTCTCTCTCTCTCTCTCTCTCTCTCTCTTTCTCTCTCTCTCTCTCTTCATATTAAAAAGCTTTACCCTAGTTAAAAGATTCAATGTCGAGCGATGATCTATGACGCCGTAAATCACCACGGCAGCGTTAAAAATATCACGCTATATATATCAAGTAGCCTTTTTCGAGATATATATTACGAAACTACCCCGTGGGTAACTCTTCGTTAAACCATCCCCGATTCTCCACAGCAATCTCTTTGAGATTGAAAAGCACGTCGTAATTTTCCTCGTCTTACTCTTGCTGGCCGATTTATGCTTCGCATAAAATCCCGTAGGTGTAGCCCTTCTGTTAGTGTAGTAGTCCAGCGTTTGTCCGATCCACTTTTATGTTTCTAGAAATTAATTATATTAATCCCGAGTAAAGAAAGGAAAAAAAGGACAACTAATTTCCTGCAAGGAAGATAAAAAGACCTTTTCGATGTGCAAAATTAATAGCTTTACTTGTGCGAGTATATACTTGTGCTAGAATATCGCGCATATCGAAGATATTTCTTTGCGGTGTCTTGCAGCATTAACGTAATCGATAGTAGTATCTATTTCGCCGTAGAGATCGCGATACTTAGTCTAATGAGCGTTGGTTAACCCTCGATCGACCTATTGCGAGCTAATCGTACAGAATAATTGCCGACCTTTTTCTCCCGCGGCGCAGCAGCACAAATTACATGTTCCGATATGTATGTAGTACATAATCTCGAGTACTTGCACTCTTGCTGATTTGCGAATCGACCTCGATTGTCTATTTTCCAACAGATAAAATTGCAGCAAGCGTAAAATAAGTCTCAATTCATTGCTCAGTTTTACTGTATCGTACTAATATCGCTACTTACAATCAGACATTTGAGCGTGAATCGCGAGACGATTATGAGATAGACATTTATCGGTAAATTTGTATTTCTATAATGTACATACATATATCAAATATAATATTTTTTTAAAAGCCCAATATAGCAGTAATGATTTATCAATTTATATAATCAATTTTAATTTTAACTGTAAATTGAAAATTAATTTACAAAAATTAATGAAGCTTCAATCATATAAATAATATTTTAATTTAAATTATTTAACAATTCTATTCTACGAGTAATATCTTTTGCCAGATAAATTCTATAATAAAAAGCATCTCACAAAAACATCTAAATATGTATCTCTAGACAAGGTAATAATTACATAACTCCTTTTTGCTCGATCAAATGGTTTTAATTATCGGTAATATTATTTACTACTATTTATACGAAATATTAACGTTGCTTTTATTATTACTGTATCAGATATTATACATATAACTGTTTCGGCAGAATTAAAATAGAGGTCAATTTGTGCTGACCGATATCGATGATATATATAAAAAAATATAAATCTGACTTTAATTACTGCGTTTGTATACTCATGAATAAATATGAAATTTCGTACGTATATAAAAACAAATTCCGAACGAAATAAAGTTATACACATTTCGCTACCCCTCTTGATTAAAGGCGACGTCGATACCTTTGCCCGCCTCGATTAATCAGCTCGCAATCAAGAAAAGCGATGCGATCTCTCTCAGCGAAACCAGCTATTGTTTTTCCTCGTTCTCGACACTCGGAGCGCCGAAAGGATAATAAATATTCCGCTCTTGATCATCGCGGCAAATTACGAACTTGAACGCGTACAGACCGTCGATATATCGACGGACACGCGCCGGCTGGTTTGTTTAATTGACTATCGGATTATCTCCATCATTAAATCGGCTCGAATCATTGCAGACAAAAAAATCGGATCAACCACTACTGATCGATAATACAATACTAGCATTATCGGCTCGTTCGAAACGCGAAGCCAAAACTTCAATTACGATCATTATATTCGACTTAGTATATCCGCCAAAATGTAGTCAATCGTTTCTTGTAAATAAAATTAGGACTATAGTAGAATTAAATATTTATTTAACAAAAAGAAATGGATTATTAATATTTTTTATTTTTTTGTACTAAATAAATAATATATCTTCATAGTTCATAAATATATCTTCATACCGAATAAATATTTAGTTGGCACTATTCAAATAAATGATTTATTAAAATTTGGTATTTTTTTCAGTTAATGCTATAAAAATTTTTAACATTCTAACCAATTTGAGCGTCTTACATAATTATTTTAGGCTCGATTGCACCAACATTAATGTAACTTTAAGCAAAGCTTAAAACTCTTTCTCTGTCTCTTTTTCGGCTTTAAGAGAGAGAGAGAGAGAGACTGACTGACTGACAACATTTTATTATTGTCCTGGCCTCAACGGGCCGTAGACAAATCACTACACATCCTGCCGTTACAATCGGTCGGTCAGGATGTGAAAGAAATACAATATTCTTATAACATAGATATCTCTCTCGGCGCGGCGCTTATGTAGTTTATCCTAACGCATTAAGTAAGAGTAAACAAAGAAAGAAATAATAATATCTAAGTAAAAATTTAAGTACATAGCAAATTAAGATAAGAAGATCATTGCCTAAATTCAGTCTCACAGTAGTATCAATAAGGCACTGCAGTACGGTGATATACACATACATACACACACACACACATACATATATATGCATATACATGCATACATGTACACACACACACACACACACATCCATACCCACCTAAATAAATACATATACATGCACACGCCCATATATACACATTCATACATACATAGATACATATATATGTAGAGAGAGAGAGAGAGAGAGAGAGAGAGAGAGAGAGTTTTAAGCCTCTGTTAAAGTCAAAGTAACGTGCAATCGAATCTTAATGATTCAAAATTTTCCATACAACTTTATTCGTCGTAATAAACATGCTTTTAATTTTTAATTACTAAATCAGCATTATCTATTATTTAAAAAGCTTTGTAAAAAATAAGTCTATTTGCGAGATAAAATCAAGATAAAAGTGAAGGCTTAACGGAGAATAAAAACGGAGAATAAAAAGTCGCGAAACATCTGTTAAAAAAATGTTGTGTAAAGGAAAAGTTTAATCATATCCGTTTAAATATACGGATATTGCATACAGTAATTTGTAAAGAGAGCTTTCGAAAATTGTATTTTCCTTGTCAGTTTGGCATGCTTGCTAATAACAATAAACAGCGCAGCCCTAAAATCTCGGCTTAATTAACCATAGCTTCAAGCACGCATTCTCTGTCCGTGTCCTTTTGTCTCCGTAATTCGTATTCTTCGAATGCCAGAAGCTCCGCTTATGAATTCGTCAGAACAAACTGGCTGCTGGCCAGAAAGGCCTTCATACGATCGTGACTTGCTAACCCTTTCGCATTTCAGTTGCCGCGTCAGAATTCTTTGTAAATCATATCCTTTCATCAAGTATACATCATGATTCGCTCGCGTGCGATGTTTCATAAAAACGTTATCCCAAAAAAGTCTACATTGTGTACCTATATGCTTAAGCATAAACCTAAAAAAGTCTGGTTGATTAATACAAACAGATATGGTATATACAAACAAATATAA
The DNA here is from genome assembly GCF_001594115.1 of Trachymyrmex septentrionalis. Lineage (NCBI taxonomy): Eukaryota > Metazoa > Arthropoda > Insecta > Hymenoptera > Formicidae > Trachymyrmex > Trachymyrmex septentrionalis. The sequence continues at coordinate 1,435,583 of NW_017305895.1, forward strand.
AGCAAAGTTAAAATATGTATTTTACAAACTCAATTTTAATAATTATTCAATTAACTGACAAAAAACAAATTTAATTAGTTAATATTCATTCAGATTTAAAATAGTTTTTATTTTAAAAATCAAACAGATTTTTAATCGAAATAAATATCGTATCAATAAAACACACGGTCATTAGCATGTAAAAATTAATAATGCGTAACGTATAAAAATGTAAAAATTGCACGAATTTAATAAGTTCAGGAATTTAAGTAAAAATCGAAATCCTGCTTTTAGTATTTTAATTTGCGGACAGTTTTTATCTCAATATAGCGTTTTGCGGTTTAATTATCAAGATTATTTAAAAATAAGAGTTAAAATAAAGCGAGAAAAAATTTAGAATTTTATATCAAACTATATATACTGTAGAAAAACATGTTGATATGGAATTATTCGTATTAACAATTTAATATAAATAAATCAAAACAAAAATGTCGCTTTCTATTATAAGAGATTGAATTTCTTGATATATTTCTATTGAAAAGATTTTCCTTCATATCTGATATTTTGCGCTAAATGTAGCCATTTAACCTTCAGGACCGAATCGTATTACGTAACATCCAATATCTGATAAATAAAACTCGAAAAAATAAAAGGATACGAGATAAAATTGCAGAGATTCGAAAAAAACTTAAAACTACGATTTTATTTCTCTCAGAAAAATATAAAAATTTCAAATATGTAATACTCAGACAATTACCACAATTCGTCAAATTAAAAAAAAATATATTCATAAAATTTATAATAGACATAATCTCTATATTAAAATTTGATTAAATTTTATAAATTAAGTTTTATAAATCAAAAACAATTATCTTGTATCGCTGCTTTTTCTTCAAATTGCGTCTACAAATTACATGCTGCATTTAACGTCGAATGCACGCTTACAATTATGGAGAACGAAGTTTACAAGCAGCTCGCTTTAATGTTCCAGTAAATTTGCTGTCAACAGGAATCAGAGTTCTTTGGGCAGCGGAGTTGCCGTCAAAGAGGCTTTTCACCGGTTTCAAGCTGGTTTGAGAACAAAACGAGCATGAACATTTCGACAAATACATCGTCCGTTAAAGAGTTTAACTCGTTGCACAGGCCGCGGAAACAATGGCCATTTCGGCGCGGCGGCGGCATCGCGGCAACTGCATTCGCGCTAGCAAAGTGCGGAGTACATTTCGCCGGCGTTATCGCAATTCGAGTGCCGCCCGCGTTCTCCGAGCCGAGAGACACGAAATACGCCAAAATATCGTTATAGCTATTACCGCAGAACATTGAGCGGAGGGAAAGACGGGATTGGCCTACTTTCCCAGTGAAACCATCCTCTCCCCGGAGGAGAGCGCGGAAGAACCGACATTACTCGCGTACTTTGAAATTTTGCCTATTGGGAGACGACGCGGGATTCCGCCGACTATGACAAATGGCCTGGCAATTTTTGCGCTCCTCGAAAGCCCCTGATCGATTCCCGGACACTGTCGTCGTTGCCGCAGCGCGAATATCGCGCGAATACAAGTCCATCGTCGAAGAAAAGTCGCCGCGCTGTGTCGTCCATTCGGCATGTAGCACGTCGACGACAATGTGTCATACGTCTCAATAACGAATGAAAAATTGCTTCTGAAATCATTCTTCTACATATTGTGTATCACAAGCTGATGTCCTGAGTTCAGCCTGTTAATATCGACGTAACTTCGTTACGTCGAGTTCCGCGAAACTGCATTAACCAATATTTAACTGCCTGGCAGATCGACCGAAAATGCTTAAAATTTAAAGCGTTTAAAATTTCGCGTCGTAATTAAATCGCCCGTAAATTTCGAACAGTAATGAAACGCGAAATGCAGGTAGAGCTTTGTTTAGATAACTGCAGTTCAAAAAAAATGAAAAAATTTCTAATTCCAGTTGTTACCATCCATATAATTCCAAATTAACGAAAAAATTTACGAAACAAGATATTTTAAAAAAGCAACTAGGTTAAAAATGTAGAAATTGTTAAAATGCGTGCTGCGAATATAATACTTCGTAAAATATATTAAATGCTCTATGATATTTGTATTTTTATCAAGCGGAAAAAATATGGAATGATACTTTGAAATTTTCTTACTAATTAAAAGTATATTTTTCTGCTCTTACTCGCAAGATGCGCAAAATACGGATATTCCATATTGAAAAAGTAAAAAAAAAAAATAAAAAAAATTTAGTAGGAAACTTCTATGAAACTCGGAGCTTGTCGCGAGAGACATTAACATTAAAGGGATTTGTGGTCGGAGAGAGTGGGATTTCTTTGGCGAGGATTTAAACGAGCGCGCTTTGCGTAATTGAATTTTAAGTATCACAAAACTCGCGACACGAAGCTCACACCAATCCTATGTTTCGCACGGATAAATATAAATACTTGAAAATTCATTACACCTTTTTTTATTCTCAAAGAAATAAATGGTGGTTGCAATCAACGGTGAAGCGTTTCGGGTTCCTTTTCATCTACGGATCTTATTCAATTTTTGCTTGACGACAATTTAATTAGCCGCAAAACGATATCAAATATTCTCTCAGAAATTTAAGTTCCCTTCGTAACAATGTAATCATAGCAAAAAACAGGAAATATTACGCGTGCAGGCATATAAATAATTATACACTACGCTCACAAAGAGAGAAATGTTCCTGCGACTGTTTCACTTCCAGAAAAATAAACTCGCGACCCTGATACCGAGTCCCGATAATCTTTATCCTGATAACCGAGTCGGACTTCGCAATACCGGTGCGACTCCGAGCATAATGCAGATACTTTCATCGAGCGCGTAATAACTCGCGCGCAAACATAGATTCGCTCGCTTGCGAACTTTCCAAGACGATTACTTACTAATAGTACTGCCGCTAGCCAATTCTACATTATCCTGAATTGGAAATGGAGTGTCCCCGGATATGCAATTACACGCGCGTATACCGTCAATTAGGCAAGTTTAATCGGTAATCGGATTATCGTTGATACGCGTTATCCCGCACCAGTGCATCCGCTATCAGGCCAACTCTGCAGCCAACCAGCTGGCGGATTGCGGCGGCTTGCTGGCGGTTTACAGAGACGTAAACACGAACGCGCCAAAAAGTCAAGTTGATTTAATTGCTGCGACGCTCACTGCACGTAATTACTAATTTCGAACGTCGCGTTGCTTGATAAATGAAACGACAGCCGCTGCCAGGATAATAATCGTGGCAAACGCGTTATTATACCAAATTATCTATACCAAGTCATCGCTATTTAGCATAATGATTGTTGTAATTACATCATGAACTATAATGATAAGTTTAATTACTATTACATCCTGTAATTCATAATATGTTTGTCTTTCGTCGTCGTCGTCGTCGTCGTCGACGTCTTATCTTGTTTTGCAAAATCTAGGTTTCGGAATTTCTAAAATACTTTTAATTTAATTTTTTATTTCGCTAGATTTCCTGCGATAATATTTTGCGGTTTAGTGGCGAGGCGGTTCAATTAGCTCGTTGAAATATCGAATTTCGAACGTCAGACAACAGAAATGAATTTCATTTCGTTTTCACAGCAATATTAACTTAAAATCGGAAAAGAGTAATAATAAAATCTCAATCATTCGTTGAAATTTCCATGATTTCCTCTGATTTTTGAAAGAAATAAATCACCTCGATGTTATCGATTTTGTAGAAAAATGACAACTCTCTGATATATGATGACATGATAGTATCGATATGTATAATAATACGCTATTTTGAATACATCTTGTCATTCGACTGTTTCATGAAGCGAATATTTCACAGGTAGAAAATGGAAGTTGACTTATTTCTGTACATATTCGTATCGCATTGCATTTATAGTTGTTACATCTCGTATCGAAAACGTATTCCACGTGTGAGAATAGTTTTTTTGAATAAAATTTTATCCTAAAATACAGTTTTATATTAAAGATCAGCTGAAAATATACACAGTAGCGAAAACAAAAAACAATTTATGTATAAAAAATAGATGCACTGAATCATAAAATTACCGGATATCGGATATCGGATATCCGGGCAGAATGTAACATCAGATATCGGGTATCCGATCGGCATATCCGAGAAGGCAATTTCTTTGAGTCGGATATCCGACATTTTCCGGATATCCGACTAGATTCCGAGAAAATATCTTCTAAAAAAAAAAAGAATAAAAAGGCCTATAGAGAAAAAGATTGTAATTTTGCAACAATGTACATAATATTATAACATCATGAATATGCATACTTATTTCTAGAACATTTGTATAAGAAAAAATCAACAATTTAAATTTTAATAATACCAAATTTCAACCGGATATCTTCCCAGGTAATAGTGATATCCGGCTATCTGGTCGGATAGTAAAAAAGTGCCAAATAATATTGGATACCGGATACTTTCCGAATATCTGGTGCATTCCTAATAAAAAGTTTAAAACAAATCAATTACTACATAAATTTTAAAATTAAATATTTGTAGACACTAATTTGTCTTACAAAGAAAGAATACGGTAAACTACGGATTTTGATCTCCTTCAGCACAATCTGCACGATAAATCTACATCAAAAATAAATTATGCCTTGTCCGAATGTTTTGTTAAATTAGCCTTTTAAATTTTTTAATGTATGAAGTACCTCGTACTAATTATATGAAAAATTGATTCCCGTTAAATGCGTTTTCATATTTATATAATATAGCTTATAATGTGGCGAACAAAAAATAACATAGATATAAGGCTCAAAATAATGAATAGTTTTTTTAGGTATATTAAGAATTTTCTAGCACAAGTTGTTTTTTTTTATACATCTTTGATATACTGCAGCCGAAAAAACTCCATTATTGAGCTTTGTATCTGACATCTTTTATTCATCATATTACAATATAATCTATCATATGTGAAATTATAAATTCATTTTACCGGGATCCACTTTTCCATATAATAATTAGTGCGGAGTCCTTTCATACTAAAAAAATACTATTTACATTCAACAAAACGCTCAGATACGGCATAATTTATTTTTAATATAGATATATTATAGATATTATAGATATATATAGACGTTAAAGGAAATCAAAATCCATCAAGAGTCACTGTGTCTTCTCCTTGTTAGCCTATCTATTACAAATAATAAAATCTCTATGAGGCGTTACATATCTGTTCTTATATATTTTTAACTTGATATATTTTATATTTATATTATATATACAATTGCTATAATCTCTACAAAAAAATTTGTTACCTTATCGAATAAAAAATTGTTTATAATACGCCATTCACCGATACGATGCGTAGCAATGGAATTGTAATTATGTTGGAATTGTGTTGATGAATTATTAAACAAAAATATACACATACACATATATTAACGCAATACTCAGAATAACTAAATCTAGAAAAATAATTGCTATCCGCAAATAAAATTATTATAAATAATTAATTCCATGAGTAACAAATAATATAAAAATAAAAAGATAATAATGTACTTATCTCTGATTAACGCTATCACCCGATACTTCGCAAATTTCCTCTTCCCAGATCCGTTCGTTGCACTCGCGAAAATAAAGCTAATTACGATTGTGCGTACTGATCACCAGAATAGAATTGCACGGCACTTTTTATACAATACTCCCGACGTTAATTACTAGCAGCGTTGTGCACTTTACCATTGTATTATTACGATAAAAATATAACACAAAGAATATACACGAAGAAATTGTAGGAAGCTACGATTTGTTCGCCATTCACAATGCTTGTCATAATTAATATAATGTACGATAATAACTAATTATTCATATAGAAAATAATTACGTTTCAATGCAACGGACACACGAAACAGCTAATGCAGCTCGAGTCTCGGGGTCAAAATGACAACAAACGCATAGTGACTTTGCCTACCATAAACACCGAGCCCGACAGTTATGCCACAATATGTAACGTATTTTTAATTCCGCTAGCTAATAATCGTGCACTGTAATAACTAGGATAATACTGTGTTTCGAGAGATAATACGATGATACACCACGAAGCGGTTCGTGCCGTTACTTGCTCGCACGAGTCTCGTGCGAATAAGGCCTTGTGTACGCACAATGCGTTCTGTACACTACAAAAACATACACCAAGATTATAAAATATTCAACATATTATGAAATAAATGCATGCTAATATTTTTCATTTCTCACATTTTAGACTAATTTAAATAAACTGCAGCTAGTACATATACATATATTTGTATGCTTTTATATACATGTATGCTTAATTTTGTATATTTATTATATATGTCTACAACGTATATAATATAATTCATTCTATTTTAATAATTATTAATTGAGACAACGTTTTAAAATAAAAAAATGTTAAGTATAAACTTTAATTTTGCAAGAAAGTTTGCTTCGATTTAAGGATTTCAATTTTGCATTTAAATTTTTTTAATAGATAACTGCTAAAATCGAGTTTAAAAAAATTATTTTAATAAAAGCATATATTGCTATCTTATTAAATTATCAACTTGTCGTATTTAATTATGTAATATGAAAAAAAGCATCATCCGACAATATGTTTCAATTTCTTATGTATAATTGCGGCTTCAAATAAGTTTATTTTTAAATAATATTTCGAGAAAAGATGTAGAATGACATAGTTTTATCTTTTACAATCAAATAAATTCTTGAAATATATAGTATACCTAATAATTAATTTTAAACTTTGAAATACGGTTATCAGTTAAAGCGTGTCAGAAATAGTCGGAAATAAAGAAAACTGACGCGACAGAAATAATTTCAGTTCCACAATGACGAAATCTTTGTACGAAAAACAGTATCATTTCCCAATTAAAATCGTTGCGGAAGAGAATATACAAGAAGGCAATCAATAATCTCACCACTTTGCGCGTATCGACAAGAGCGAGTCGTCTCGTCCCTACCGCTTTATGCATAAATGCGAATAAATTACGTGTCCGCTCCTCTTTGGTGTCGAATTGCTTACAGCCGGATCCTGTGCACCAAAGTTCGGTGTCGAGTGCGGCTCGACATTCGACCGTGAAGGATTAATAAAGTCCCGTCTCGTCTCGTCTCGTCTCTCGTCCATATTGACGCTCTTCTATTCGTACTTGAAAATACATTTTGTGAGAAAATGCGCATGCAGTAAGAAAGAATTAATCAAACAAATAAAATTATCGGTCGCTCTTATACGAACAAATAATTAAACATGAACATTAAGGAGGCTTAAAAAAGTGAAAAGGAATCACGTGACTTTTCTTATCTTAATACAAGAGTACAAAAGATGTAAAATGTCAATCCTCTTATCTTATAAAAAATAAATAATGAATAAAATTTAAGCCGTAAAATTATAATTTGATATTAAAAAATATTTCCTTTATAATAAAAATGAATATTTATGTTAAAAAAAATTATTTCTGATAATTATTTAAATTTAATTTAGATATTAATATATTTAATTATTAATATATTAATA
>NW_017305895.1:1443171-1444938 GCF_001594115.1 Trachymyrmex septentrionalis
AATTGCCACATTTTAATTAATATGACATCATTTTCGAATAGTTCATGAACATTTTAAACTCTTGCAATAAGAAAATGATAGAGAAATTTAATTTTTTTAATTCCAAAATGTTCTTTAAATTTCACTCTTTTACATAACTCTTCAAAATTCTTATATTTTGTTTACAAATAAATTATTTAAAAAACTCTCCTTCTCATAAGAATAAACTATATTATAAAAAAATCTAAAAAAATTCAGGAAAACCTACATGTTAATTACAAAATTATTCTAAATATTTGATCAAATTCTTATACAATTATATGAAAAAAATTGAAGAACCTCTTTAATGTAACGAAATATTTCTGCGTTGACGGAATAGCGGTGTGCCGATACACAAGTTGTTCAATTAACTTCATATTCAATTGTTTGAACGGGTAAGCAACTTTTTCTCAGTGTGCAAAGATATGTTTGCGCAGTGCAAGCAAATGGTTTTGCTACAAAAGCAAACATCGAGTGAAACATGGGTGCAGTGCTGCAAAGGTGTGTTTGAAATATACAAACGTGTGAGCGAACAAGATGGATACGCTGTAAAGGTGCGCTTATATCGTAAAAGCGCGATTAAACCGACGTATTCGCGTTTGTACTACGCTGCGTAAACAAGAGAGCAAACGAGTATCAGTGAACGAATTGATTTGCCATAAACGTGCGTTTGCGGCATTTGAGAATGCGAGTGAATTCGCTAGAAAGGCATGTTACGCGAGCACGAACGATGGATTGATTCGTTGTGACACAGTAGAAAACGAACGTATCCATTCGTTCGCGTTCATACCAGCGTTATACAGGCAATCGTCAAAGAAGATACGCGCGTGGCACGAATGTCGATCCCGAAACTGTACATATAAAGGAATCCTGTTCAATACAGAATCTAAACATTGGATTCCGATGTGAGTTAAATGGTTCTATCAAGTAAGCCAGGACGTTCCAATATATATTTCATATATATTGCGGTTACCGCTATATTAAACTACATCATCATGTATCGAGTCGAGTCGGGTAAAATATTAAAACGTAATAGATATACATGCACGAGCAACAAAAATGAATAATAAAGAAGATAAAAATTCAATCTAGTACATTTGAATATACATAATCATTAAAATGAATATACAGGGTATCCCAAACTTCGCGATTCAAAATACTATCGCAAAAAAGATTTTGAAAAATTAAATAACGTTATTTATAAATTTTTATTTTAAGCAATAGTTTCTGAGATATAACGGTTTAAATATGGCCAATTACAGATTACGTTTAGGCGGTAAGTAATGAATTTTTTGAGGTTTACTAAAGTTATCATACGCGCAACTCATGGACATGGTGGCTATCATAGTCTGTATTTGGTCATATCAAAACACTCTTATTATCTCCAAAATTAATGTTTAAAATCAAAATTTTTTAATCATTTTTTTTTTTACTTAATTTTTCGAAAACTTTCTTGCTGTAGTATTATCTGAGTCGCAAATTTTTTAAGACATCCTATATATATATTCGCTTATAATCTCCACACTAATATTCTATCCATTTTTCGCCCGTTCATCAATTTTATTTTTTAATTGACTTTTTTCTTTAATTCTCTTCTTTTCATGTATATCGGTTTTTATTTTTTTATTCGTATACTTTATTTTTCTACCTGCATATTACTTTATATCTTTATACTAATATGTTCTGCAGCGCCAAACGAGATTGGGAATATTGCACGAAGATCTGATTCACTTGACTCAGGAGAAATTC
>NW_017305895.1:1445038-1481220 GCF_001594115.1 Trachymyrmex septentrionalis
TATGTTCTGCAGCGCCAAACGAGCTTGGGAATATTGCACGAAGATCTGATTCACTTGACTCAGGAGAAATTCATCTGCAGTAGTGTAAACGTTTGCGAGTACGGGCAACAGCTGGTGCTTGCGTAAAGTGTAAACGCACCTTAAGGCCACGGTTATGGATGCACGTTCCGACCGAAACTCATCCGGATGAATTCGTACCAGACGTCGGAACTAATCAAATACGGTAAATCAAGTCAAGATGACTTTGGATTACCTGCTTCAGGCTATCTACCGTTTTCCCTGCATCAGCTAATGGTTGTTTTGAAATAAGGTTATTGTTTGTGGTGATTTTTTATTACTGTCAAACTAAAATTAACTGTACCGTAAACAATTTACCATACAAATTACATTTCCGTTAATTTAGAATTTACTTAGAACTGTGCTTATCTAAAAAAAAAAAGTTCTGTTATTTATTCGCGAAGTTTTTCGTGAGAATTCTTTTTAGATGTCTGTCGCACCAAAACGTTACGTTTGATCTTATCTTCGAAATAAATATTTATCGTTAGATCATAATGTCCGTACGTATAATCCATAGTATTCAACGGCGAATGCAAAGTTCCGGGATACTCCATATAATGCGAGATCTGATCACGTAGCGTGTAATTACCTTCACTTATCTCGACACATTTAATTAGTTTTGATCGGCAAATTCCTATGCACGTTCACTATGCCAATAACCCGTATGCAGTGTACTATCTACAACTATAATCCTTAAGTTATCCAGGAGTTACTTAAATTTTAATCCGTTTACGATATTATGAAATATAATTAAAAACATTAATATTAGGAAAACAAACGAAGGCCATTAATTAAATACGTTAAAATTAATGAAAGTGATATAATAGAATAAGATACAAATATCTTGGCGTGCAATCTATCTTTTCAATAAATTCGCCAGTCATTCAACATAAAAAAATAAGATAAATAAAAATAATTAATTAATTAATTAATTATTAATTGTTCCGCAGAGTATAATATATATTGGAACGAATGCAAATAATTTGGGGTGAGACTATAACGTAATTTTAGATGCATCTCGGTTAATTGTATCACATAGACGACCACCGACAGTTAATAAAACGGATGTGATTAATACATCCAGTTGAAATGAAGCTAATTCTACGGCTGCTATATAATCAAATACTAAAGTGAATGCAGGCAAACCCGATGGAATCGTAATTATATCTCAACTTGCGAATGCAATTACAATAAATGAGTTGGAATGTAGCTCTCGTCTGCCAGTTCAACGGATTTTCCAGTAGAAATTTGTCGGCGTGCAAGAACGCTCGTTGGAAACTCGCGTACTTACGATGCCGTAACCGCGGCCTAAGTCGTCGAAGTGAAGACTACGACGTTCCGATATTACCCACGGCAAGACGCTATTACGGCTGGGTTCAACTTCCCCGCAATCCCGATCGCTGAAACGACGGCGACGATGGTCTCGTTCACGATTCACGATCCGGCGAAGCGATGGGGCCGCATGCACGATCAAGTTTCTGGTCCGTTCGCGAGCTTGCGGTTACGTTTAGTTCACCGTACGCCGAAATTATAGGTACCACACCGACCCCCCCCCTCTCTCTCTCTCTCTCTCTCTCTCTCTCTCTCTCTCTCTCTGCTTCTATTGTTCGATATATGTGTCCGCCTAATTCCTGCTGAAACGCTTACAAGGCTCGGACGATGCACTAGTATCAACCATCATCGATTCAAGCAATGCCGTACCTACGTTTTTGTCAGTTTAACCATTAATTCTTACGAAGAAATTTTTTTTAATTCATAATCAAAATTTAGAGTCTTATAGCTGGTAATGTCGCAACTCTCGTAATTTGGACCATACAAATACAAAATCGTAATACCTAAAATGACATTTGTTAAGTTAAACGTGTAAAAATTCGATTTATTCTAACATCCCGCACACACATGCTTAATTAAATGCTAAATGATACTTTTATTTATCTATAAAATTAGAAAATATTATTTCTCTTACATATACATCAATATATTATTTCTAATATCAAAGAAAATATTTCCATGTACAGAAAAGATAAGACAAATCTCTTTTGCATGTAAAAACACAAGTAAACAAAATTATCGATTATTTAGTATTCACTTAATTATTTTCTAGGTACATAATTATTAGAACAAACATTTGTAAAAATAAACTTTAAAGTTTTATTATATACTATAATAACGCAAATAATTGCGATTCGTGAAGGTTGAAGAAATTCTCGCTACGAACAAAAAGACCAATTTATAAAAATCCTTCAGTCATTCCTTAAATCCATGGATTTATATAAATCCTTCACTCTTTAAATCCAATGATTTCAGTCGCAACCATAGACGTATACTTATATTCGCAGAGCGTATAATTATTAAAATAAAAATTTGTAAAAACAGACATTAAAATTTTATTGTACTGTACTGTATAGTGTCAAATTTAAGTCGTCATTGCTCGTCAATATATCGTTATTTTATACTAAAAAATGTATAAAACTAACGATACGCTGAATAGAAGCAGTGGCGATTCAAATTATTAAATTTGACACTGTAATTTTAACAGTGTAACGAAAACAATTGCAATTCGCGAACATTGTGTGAAGAGATTCTCGTAACAAAAAAGACCGGCTTGTAAATCTATCGCTCTTTAAATCCATGGTTCCAATATTTCTAGTCACAACCATAGACATACGCTTATTTCCCACCGAAAGTCTATGGTCTGTACTAACCTCTTATTCGTGACCCCTCCGGTACAGTAACCGCGCAGTGTATCTCCAATAGGGGAATCTGGCACGTTTCCAAACGACGAGAAACTACGACAACGGCGATGGCTATGACGAAATGGGATCCCTAGTTTAACGTAACGACGAGAGTAAAATAACGTGCTATCCGGAAATGTCAAGTGGCTAATATGATCCGTGGAAAATCAGACAGAGCGCGACAAAAATCGTTTACAGCACAATGTTCACTGACGACTATTCATTAAAAAAAGAAAAAAAAATCATCCAGTGTACATTACAAACAACATGATTGAAAAATAATATAAGTGTGTTATCAAATTGAAAATGCGAAAGAAACGCGCGAAATAACGATGAAGGAATTCATTCTGGAATTCATACGCGAAATTCCCAACTTTTTTTGCAAATTCGAACGCAATGGCCTCTCTCGTTCTCTTCGCAATGCGCCAAACAGTACCTCGTGCGATTCACGCGCGCGGCTCTCAAATAATTTCGAATTGAAATCGAGAACTGCGCAGCCTGCATTTCCGTCCATTGTACGTCGCGCATTCCGATGCGTTCGCGGCGAGGCGCACGCGACCCGCTTCGAGATACGCTCGTTCGAACGCGAAATTTATTTCTCGATCGCTCCGGGTCGCAACGAGAGAGTCGCGGAAAGTTACGAGGGGAATATTTGATACTGGTTGGGCGTGCAGGGCGTCACCGATCGATCTGACTCTTTTTCAGTCTTCCGTGACAGCTTACCCCTGTTATTATTACTTCCTGTATTATTACTGTTTTATCATTATTTACTAAGCCCCCGATTTCAGCAATTGGTTTACCTCTTATTACATTGTTGTCTTATTCTGATTTTGTTACTGGTAGGCTTTGTAACAGCAATTTTGCTGATGCCTAACCATTTGCAAGTTACTATTGTCTATTATATTTATGTTTATGTTATGCTATAGTCTATTGTATCATATTTTATGTCTATTACTCTGTTAACATGTAGTCTTTTGCAATAAACTAAATTAAATTAAATTAATTTCTTTTATTTTATTGAAGGAAATAAGTGATAATGTTACCTAACTCACACAAAATAGTAGATTCTATAATGAATTAGTATATTTTTACTGTTAGCAGAGACATTATTTCTTCTATTATACAGAGATTATAAGAGATATTATAAGAGATTCTAAAAATAATTTAACAATTTAGACTGCTTATGTTCGACAAAGAAAATTATTACTAAAAATCGACGCTGTTATTAGTGGGCTCAGTATTATTACAAAAACCTATATTGTAGAATCTAAAACATCTTGCTGGTAAGAGATGAAAAAGAAGATGTAATAGCTCGGAAATATCTTTTACTTATTGTGAACAGTACGGTTTAGTAAAAAGATATTAAAAGCAATCGAAACTCGAAGGAGTTTAATTAAACAGAGGATACGAGTTTTAATAATCTACATGGCAAAAAGAAGCTTTTACTTTGATTAATTTGATGTCAACCTTACTTCAACAAATTTTTTCTTTAAAGTTTAAAATTATCAGGATATTTCGTATTGAAAATTACCAACGGCATAAACCGTCCAATCTAGTCTTTTCCCACACTTGTAAAATTGAAGAATGTAAGATTTCTAATCGTAACTTCCTGCGACATTCTACGTTCGAAAGGAATAACTACATCCAATTAATTACACAGATATAACTAGACGCGGTACTAATAAATCACTAAATTGTTTTTATAAGGACCAATCAAGAAGGATTATTTCACCAGACCCTCTCGTATCTGACTCGCATAACACGGAACAAATTCAATTATTTATGGGCACATTAGCGACGCGAACTAATGAGGGCGTGCTCAATGAATTACTGAAATCGTATTCAGCCGGAAAACCATCTGCGGTTATGTAATGACGTTAAACAAAGCGTTAATCCTCTGATGCACTTTGGGAATCAAAATAAATCCCCGTGCGTTACACATAATTCACTTGTTATGCATGTAGTTTTGGAAATATTGGCTTATTAAGATACAAAGGATATCCTGAAAGACCATTATATAGAGATAAGAAAAATCCATTTTGAACATAACTTTTGAGTTTTCAGATATTTTCGTTGTTTGCATGCTGAAATCCTGTGGGTTTGGAAAAATCGATAGAAAAACCGATAAACATTGTAAGATCTTATTTTCATTTAAATTAAAGCACAAAGTTGTATAAACGTACGGCTTAATTTATTAAAATAATTATTTTCCACGTTATAGATATATTCGAAAAATATATTAAACTAAACGTGAATTATTGTGACAATTATAAAAGTTGGAGATGCTCCTCGACTGAACTGCTCGCGAAAAAGTAACATTTGATAATCACAATAAATGCGTTCGTTATTAACAAAATTTCGTCAACAGTACACTGAAAAAAAAACACTAAATTTTAATAAATGCTTGTTTAAATAGTTCTAAATAAATATTTACTGAATATAAACGTATATTTATTCGATACAAAAACCATTAATTTAACTATCATTTTTTATTAAGTAAATATTTATTTACTGTAAGTACTACTTCAAAAAATATAAATTAAAATTTAGTCAATTTTTTTCACTGTATATTATCTATGCTTTACGTTTGAAATTCTTCATTAAATTAAAATTACGTTTGTGCTCAAATTGCAATTTCACCGCGTGGCGATTGAAGCAACCAGTATTCAATTATAATCAGGTAAAATCTTTCAGTAATACGAAAACGGATAGAGTGCATCAAAGGATTTAAACAAGGCACCCTCAGGTACGCCGAAGCTTGCTCTTACCGGGGCGACGAATGCTGCACATGTGCCAAGCGGAAACCGCCTCGAAATAGCGGACAGGGTGGCCGCACGCTATCCATCACGAAGTTGAAGTTGAGGGATACCGGCTAATTACTTTGTCCGTGGATATGCACACGCTCGTCGACGTATAATACCACGCCTAATCTCGAAATGTGCTGACACTACTTACTCTTTCGCCCGTGATCGCGCGGTGCCACGCCGTCGGCTTAATGACAGTAATACGCCTCGTTTACGCAATGTAATTCCGGTACGCAGAATGAGCGTGTATAAATATTGATCCGGTTGCTGCAATGACTATCAACAGCGCTCTCAGTGCGCCGTTCTATGACGTTGACACGCAGCATAGGACAGAGAGAGAGAAAGAGAGAGAGCATTGAGATTATCGGATTGTTGAGATTATCCTGGGATAATCTCGAATCAAAATCCGCGACTCGGTTGCGGCATTATCTACCAACGTAATTAGTCCCTTTGACACACGCGTTTTGTGTTTTATCTTTAAATCAATGTGAATAATCGATCTTCTATGTAGCGCGGGATAAATATAATAAAATATCGAGAAAATAGATCTTCCATTATCAATTACATATTATAATTACATTATTAAAATTTTAATAATTATTATACAAGAGAATACGCATAATATTCATATCATAGTTCTCCGTAAAATTATACTATTTTTGTCGTCAATATACGTTGAATATTAAATTAATAACCGCGGCGGAATGCGAGCTACAGCGACCAAATCGTTAAATAATTTCAACAAAAATTACCGCAGCGTTAAAATAGTATCGATAACGCAGCGAGAGATAATAATTTAATGCGTATGTAATGAGATGAAAAATTCTATATAAACTACACGAAGAAATAGGAAATTCAATTTAATTCAAGTCGATTTTTAACATAGTACATTTGTGCTAATTTAATTTCGTTTTATGTCACATTTAATGGTTATATTAAAGCAATGTATGAAGAGCTATTTGTGTATTCTTCGATCGATGAGGAAATAAAAGTATAAGCGAACTTACCCAAAACAGTACCGACGTAGGAATGCGATGTGTCGAAGGATATCGGTCCGTTTGTGCTCTCAAAGGATACATCCTTGCTAAACAGACTCGCGTCGTGAAACAAGCGTATCGTCCAGGATCTGCAAGATAAATTGTGATTGTGAAATGCCGTAGAATTTTTTGAGACTGGAAAAGTAATTATCGGCGTTTCTCGCGTGCCATAATATCTCGACTCGGCTCGCTCCGGATCATTACGCAGAAGGCCGATAATCTGGTAATAACATGAATAAAGGAAAAGGAATCGTCGAGGCAAAAGAACGAAGCATTTTAAGTGTGTGTACGTATTACGATTACGAAAGATTGTATCTTATTTATCTAGAGGAACTATTTTCAGAGAAAGTATTTCAAGTTTTATTTTAGAGAAAGAGATCTGCCGAATACGTATCTTTCCAACATCGAATGGGGAGTAAAATACGGTAAATTCCTCGCGTAGCTGTAATGTTCGAAGTACACCGTTTCGCATAGAAACAAAGGATTGACAAAGGATTCTGGGTCATATTATATACAGCTAAAACGTCGAGCTAAAATCCTCGAGCACAACCATCTCACTGGATTTATATATAAAAAAAAAAAGCGTATTACTTTAACTGAAATATACATAAGCCGGTATCGGCTTGTACAAGCTCTTCATACAGTATGCCGATTTGCTCGCGCATGAAAGAGGAAAATAACGCAAGTACGTAGAGAATAAATATCTTGATTTCTCCATCGCGGCGTAGTATCATTCTCGAGTGATACTTTGTATGAAATGTCAGGTCAGTTCATAAGTTCGTGCGTACTTACTATGTGAGTATATTTTAAACTGTATGGATAGAATAAAGCAGCTATAGTAAAATGACAACAAAATATCGATAACGAAAGAACATGCATCGATAATTTAAAAAAAAAAAAAAACATTTTAAATATCCGCGCTATATTGAAAGTATACATCAATATATTTCAACGAAATATCAGAGAATTCTGATAATTTAAATATTTAAAATAAAATTCTTTCAAAATAATTCTTGCCGATAAATAAAATGTGATTTCTCGTAATCGTGACACTTATCGTTTCTCATTCCCTGCGAATGAACTCACGAGAGTGATCTGATACGATGGATGTCTCCTACAATTTCAAGCTACGACGTTCGAAACGTTCGAAACCTTCGAACCTCCAAAGACAGCTTAAGACGAAACCATGTAACATCATATGGATCGAAGGTGGTGGCTTCTCGCCACTAACGGATTCAGCGCTAAATATACACACGCTCTTTCACTCCTGCAAGTGGCATTTACGTAACAAATCCGCCTTTAACGAGATCAAAGTCGACTAAGATTGACGTTCGCGCCATCGAATTCCGCAGAGAAGAGTACGCGAAACGGATTAATATCATACGGTGACGTTCACCAACGCCGAACACGACATTCAATTATGACAAAGAGGCCACATGGCAGAAATAAATCATAACTTCGGAAGCGAGCGTATGTGTACCTAGTCTCTTTCATTTTAAACTTTTGGGAGTGAAATTTCACTCTCAAAATTTCAAAAAAGTGATAGTTGCGCCAGTCCGGCAGGAATGAATTTTTTCACTCTTAAAGAGCGAAGAATCCCTCCAAGCGAGTTTCAATTTTCAATCTAGTCTCTCTCTCTCTCTCTCTCTCTCTCTCTCTCTCTCTCTCTCTCTCTCTCTCTGCAGAGTGAATAATTTCACTCTCTCCAAAAGAAGAGACTGAAATTTCACTCTGATAAATGTTAAATTTAACCCCCTTACATCTTGACAAAATTACAGACTTATAGTTCGACGTATTTTTGCACAAAATGAACGAATCCAACAGAAAAAAAGCTCTATTTCACGAAATGAGATATTAATCATTAAAGTTCTTGTTAGATTAGAAAATTCATTTCTTCAACGGAGTAAACTTGCCGGACTAATGCAACTATCACTGCTTTTTCGGTGAAATTTCACTCCCAAAAATTTAAAATGTTCGTCTATACGTTGGAACTTTAATTTAATATAAAAACTCAATTAAATAAGAACATAATAAATGCCCTAATAATTTTAATAGCAGTTTCATGCTCTACATCTGTCATATCAAATCATATTGTTACCCCGTAAAAATATTGTTAATAAATTATAAAAGCGAACATTTCAAGAAAGATGAAACTTGAAAGCGTGGAAATTAAAATATTGAAAAATAATGCAGGTGTAGAAAAGTTATTGACGTTTTCATAAATATTCGCTCCCCAACTGATGTAATATGCCATAGAAATATGAGCAAAAATAAAATTGCGCAAATAAATTGTTGCTTCGAATATAACATAAAAACTTTTTATAATACAAAAACGAAGAAATCCTATCTATTTTTGCAGAAAAATAAATTATGATTGGAACACAATAATATTCGTTTTTTTCCTAACAAAGAGGCAAATATGTATGTCAAAATAGTTTGTGTACGCGCTTTTTGTGAAAACAAATTCAGCCATATTACTATATCCCGCACAAAATGCAGCAGCGAATTAATTATGAAGAAAACCTTTTTTGCAAGGGAGGATATAAATATGTACAATATTAGAGCATGGTAAATTGAAACGAATGCTTGAAGAACTCGTTAGTGCCTTCATAAATATGCTTCGCATATGTTAGTTATTTTATTTATAACCAAAATGCATCCATTTAGTTAAATATATACCGTACATGCACATTGCCAATATACTTTATATATACATAAATTAAGTACATCGCAACATATGTATTTAACCAAGACTGTGTCAAGATTGTAAAATCACATGCTACAAAATACGACAGTAAAATATTTGTATAATATTAACGTTGCAAAAACAAACGCGAATATAAACTAGATTTCACTAATTTACCGCGTTGATAATCCATAAATTGTTTGTTATTTTATTCAAAATATTCGAATTGCTCTTTAGTTTGTCTCTGGATTTTACATGATTAATTGCGCTCTTATTTATAATTTTATTTCTCTCTTCTCTTACAAATCCTTACTTAGTTAATAAGTAACTCCATTTTTAGCACAAAGATAATCGCTGTGATAGAATGACAGGTGACTGACATACGATGACAATCAAAGGTCGGCGAGAAACTGGTGGTCATCGCAAGATGTGATGAAATAACGGCGTGATTGTCATTGAACAAAACCGGTGCTAGAACTTATATATGTGACTTTCACAATGACAATGCGCAAATACATGACGTGCTTCCGGATATCTCGTGAAAGCCCGATTCCACGATGATGCTGAATTTATGTGGAAGGTCAAGCGAAACCAACAGAACGCAATTCACGTTTAAATGACTTGCACGGTGAATATGCAAAATATACCTGAAATACAAAGCTATTCGCAAAACGTAATTCTTTGATTAATTATTATAATATTCAATTCTTTCTTAACATCAATTCGATAAAATTTATAATTAGCAAATTATTTTTATTATCAAAAATATATAAAAAGACAAGAAAATCCATTTACTTTGTCCAATCCTTTGTTACTTAATTCTTGTATGTGCTTTATATTACTATAACGCAATGTAAACGCTGTGAGCGTTTTAAAATATGCCTAATTATATGTATTTTATAATAAATACTGTTAATTACTTCGTGATCAATTTTACTTTCCTTTTTAGAAAAATGTCGCTCGAACGCTTTTGGAAAAAATATAATTTCATCTTTAAAAGATAAAATTCTCAATGCGTCAGCAACAAAGACTATTTGCGCTGTTATATTTAGAGACCTGCTGGGACGATCGTTAATTCTTTTCGCAGCATTTATTATCATAGTAGTGCGAAGACACCGAAGGAAGAAACGACTTTAGCATACCCGGCAAAAAGACGTTAAAACGTTGGATTACCATAAAGATATACAGGGCTAGAGTTGGGACGCATTACGCGAAGAATTAGGGGAAGCATAACAATTAGTCGCGACTCTTTATAGTGCACACACTGCTGCTTCCGCGACAATCATTTTCATAATAATCCAACGTCGGCTGCACGGACCGCGCATTAAATCGTCAGCTTTGTCTTGGGAGGCTCGTTGTGTTATATCTTTGCAGTATCGCGAAAAAGTCGTTTAAGTGCCGCTTTCATCGCCCGAAGCTGGTGTATAAAAGACGAACTCTCGTTGCATCCGCCATAATCTCTCGTAAGTTTGTATACAAGACGTTCTAATTAAAGCTTACTATCACTCGTCGGATAACAGAAAATGTGCCGTAGAAAAAAAGAGCCAGTATAAAATAAAAGGTCGTTAAAAGAGATTATTAAAGCATTAAAATATCGACTGCTTTTCGTTAAAAATTTGTTCTACTTAAAGTTTAATATATATTCAATCTTAAATAAAAAAGATCTAATGGAATCGCGCCATCAAGAGATTAAATTTTCCTCGAGAAAAACTCGACGCCAAATTCCTTTGGCAAAAGTAGAACTTCGCTATACTTCCTTTCTCGAATCTATTCTGTCAATCGACTTTTAGATAAACTTCGCTAATGGTAAGCTATCTCTGTATCCCAATTATCACAAATATTTCTCACAGTAAGCGATTAAGAAATTGAAGCATGTACGACAGATTAATAAATACGGGGGCAGTTTAATAAGTTAGTGACATTTTAAAAAACCATATTAAAAAATAATCATAAAAGGAAAAGAATGTTTTAATTCTATTAACTTAAATTCTAACTCTTAAATAACTAACCTATCAAACTGCCCTCGTATTTCTTAATTCCACAATTCTCCGGCTCTTCCTAACTATTACGAAGTATGTCGATTTAACGCAATCGGGAAATCTGCCGTTTATTAATTCGATGATCGCGCTTCTTTGTAACGGTTACGAGCTACAACGACCGTGCCGCGAAGCGGAAAAATAGTTCGCATAATTTCCCAGTTTTTTTCCTGGAGACTACAACTTTCGCGTAACGTTTATTTTCATAATGATTATAAGCGCGCGATATTTACTACGTTTATTTTCATAACGATTATAAGAGCACACACACGACTCGTTGCGCCGCGCCGGAGGGTAAATTTCGCCATTTTTGCCACGCTTCCGCAACAAGAAGTTCGCTTTATTGCATCGAAAGAGACAACGCGCGTGTCTTCGGTGGCAGAGGGTGGAACACGGGTTTGACCGTGTGCTCTTTAGCTTTTATATAACCGCCCATAACATCGCCCCCGTATGCACGGCGAAACGATGCGTTGGCTTCACTGAATGCTATGCCCGTGCCCACGTACAGGAAAACTGGATCCACAACGTATGAGAGAAGTGCGTCGAGGTACATGGTCTATTCATGCGCAAAGTCATCCACCGAGAGGCGAACGCGCGCGGCGCGGCGGTTAGAAAAGTGAGAAGGTGTCGCCTGTACACAATATCTATTCCTGGCTTAACCATACTGCTTCCCATTTCCCAAGACTAGGCCATATACTAAGAAATCGCTGAGGACATAACGCGAAAGTTTATTCTCTCATGTGGCTAACAAAGTCAAACAAAACCGGTAAAACTATTGCGAGTAGTTGGAAAAAATTTGTATTATTCTAAAAATGTAAGAAAAATATGTTAACGTCTGCCTTCTAGTCTAGATGGTTTTTGACACACGAGCGAAATTTCATTCTCAAATTAAAAGATTCACTCCAAAATAAAAGAAGGCAAATTAAATAGAGTTGAAAGATGAGTTAGTTTTACGTTTGAGTGAAAAAAAACTTTGTAATAGATAGAGATGTTGAAAACCTTTTCTACATTTTTTGAAAGCCTTTACTAAAATAGTAAAAACTGGAGCTGGACAAAAAAGACTCAGATTGCAGAATTAAAAAAACAATTTTTTCTTTCTAATATACGCGCAAATGTTTTATACATTACAAATGTTTTAGAAAACAGAATACCACCCGGAGACATTGGTAGTGTCTTGGCGCTAAGATTATATATTATACAAGTATATTCTATTACTATATATTATAAAGAGAGTAAAATATGTCATCCAAAAGAGTTCAATATTTCTTTTTTAAAATATGTACAGATATTGATCTTTCAATACTTTTCTGGAACTAACTCTTTCCTAACTTTCTTGCAGTTTCAAAATGTTTTATAAAAATTAAGCAGAAATTGACATTTAATAACGATCCCCAATAATAGGATATAAGCGAAGCTCTTTGCACGCCGATTATTTATATAATTTTTCTTCGCAGAATCGAAAGCAAACGAAAACGTAGAACAAATATATCGCGATCTAATCGCAGATGCATTTCGTGAACAATGCCGCGACGGAATTCGCGAAAGACGAACGGCGGACTTCTCTCACAAAGCATGAGAATAAACCAGCGACTTTGCCGCGATATGGCCAATAAATTTGCTTGGTCGCACGGCGACACAGAAAAAGGGGAAGGAAAATCGTACAATACAATACTTGACTAGAACGGCCACCGAAGTGGAGGCCGCTACGACGACGAGAACGACAACGTGTGTGCCACACAGAAACTTCTTTCTTCTCCTCTCCTCAACTATTATCTTGCCAGTTTGTACCAGGTGCAGCGGGGTAGAAACGCTACCGTCTTGCGGTGGCGACGAGGGACGGCGGGAGGATGTTGCGCGGGCGCTTGGTACGACGACGACGACGACGACGACAACGACGACGAGAGATGGAGGGAATCGCACGGCGCACTCCTGCTTTACATTTTATTGCCCGACGTGGATTCGACCGATTTACATAAAGAGACGAACGTTGTAGTTACATTGGCGGACTGTGAAAGCGACCGGGGAGGAGGAAGGAGGAAGAGGAGGAGAAGGTGGAGATCGAGGGATGTTTCTCATGTCTCCTGCCAGCTTGAGAAGGGCTGCATGCCGTTTGTCGCCCAGGACGAGAAATTTGCGATGCAGGAGGTGTGTGAAACGCGAATGCCAATACGTATCTCCATCCTCTCTCTCTCTCTCTCTCTCTCTCTCTCTCTCTCTCTCTCTCTCCCCTCTCTATTCTTCCCCCTTCCCCCCCCTCTCTCTCCATCTCTTTTCTGCTATCGTAGTTGGCTTTTTCTCGTACTCATTTATTTAACATTCCCTGGACAGTTTTACGTAGAAAATTCTTCGCGAACTAAAATTCTTTCGAGACTGATACTCTCCGGAATTGCTGGAACGTAGGACGGTAGCGAATATTGTGTGCTCGACGGAATGCACAGTAGTATGATAACAGCACGGTCGTAGCGCAATGAAATAAATGGCCTGTAACCAGGCAATCGCGATCGATTGTAGCATAATTGACTCTGCTAAAAATTGCACAAATATGTAAAGTGTTTTCTACTTATATGCAAAAATTTGAAATAAATACCATTAGAGGTACACTATTCTTATTCGTACCTTATTCCGTCAACGTTCATTCCACGCTAAGCGAAGATACAAAGGATACCACATCTCTTTTTCAGGAGGAAGAAGACAACTATTCCCAACACACAGACCAGTTGCACTAACATCACCAACGTCCTAATTCCACAACTTTAAGGAGACACACGTAGAGCAACGGATTTCCTCTGCGGCAAATTTTCGAAAGTAACGAGTAATCACACCAGCGAGAGACGCAAAAGAAGGACAATGACATCACGTTATCGTCGTCACCGTCGTCGTCGTCGTCGTCGTCGTCGTCGTCGTCGTCGTCATCGCAATTAGTGGTAATTACACGCGTTTAAATCCAGCACGCGGAAATCACAGGATTCGACTTCGCTCGCTCCTTGACTCCTCGGCTTCGCCGAGAGAATCGCTCTCTCCTTTCTTTCTTCCTCTTCCTCTTTCCCTCTCCAGAGTGCCGCAAATCCTCCGGACTGTCGGATCAAGAAGTACCAGCCAGTTAATTAGCTTAACGTCTATGAATTACGGGCGAAATTTCCTCGAGAACTTGTCTCCCTTTCCTTTTCCCAAGGGAAGAGGGTGGAAGGAGTAGGAAGAAAGAAGAAATGACGCCGATGGGCTCGCACGTAAACCATTTCTACCGAGTCACCTCGCCACGGCTGAGATGCTGGACCATTCGTTGTAACTTTGCAATCTACATACATGGTGCACGCGATCGTCACGGTCTCCTGCATAATGTATAGCTCGACAAATGTATTTAACGTTGTCTCACTTTCCTCACGAAGTGCAGAATTCGGCGAAATTTCCGAACAGATCAAATTGAGCGGGTTTAATACAATTCGTTTAATATGATCTATTATTATGGATTGATATAATTGTCTAATAGTATAATAATTGGAAAGTTTATATTTCTGTTCACATAATATTGATACTGATATATAAACGTAAATTTTCGAACAGACCGAATAAAGCGGTTAATGCAATTATACAATTCATTGAATATGATCTATTCTAGATTGGTACAATTATCTAATAGTATAATTAGAAAGATATATTACGTTGTATTTTACGTACATAATATTGATCTACGTACGTAATCTTATTAATTAATTTAAAAAGTAATAAATTTATTTTAAAAATGACGATGTGGAATAATATAATACGTTCCAGCGCAAAAAAATTGCCAAATTTGATTCGATACGAAAAGAAAATTAAATTATGTAAAATTAAAAAGATAAAAAAATCAATAAAAGTAAAATTAAAAGACATTAATAAAAATGTATCTTATTTTTTATTCTTGCTTTTTGTCACAAATGCCGATATTTCTATGCCAATAATCAATCCCAAAATTATAGACTCAATTTCTATTTCCATTTATTAATTTAATTTCTATTTCATTTATAATCGTTTTAATATTTATGATGAATTATAGTTAAAGGAATATCGAATTCAAAATTCCGTTTGATTTAAACTAATTCGTCTATTCTTGAACAATCTCAGACAACGTGAGTATCTAAAAGATGTCAGAAGACATAAACAAGTCTTCTAAAATATATGTATCTATGTTATTTGACACAAAACAAAATTCTATTGTTTATGGCTGACATTTGAATTAAAGTTATATGCAGAACTATGAAATTCAAATTTACTTTATGAATTGAAATAAAAAAAAAACATAATTTTTCACAAAAAGATTAATTTTTTTCTATTACATTCTATACTAAAAAAAATAATAAAAGCAAGACGTAATTTTGTAACTCATAAAAAATATTGTTAATAAAATATAATACAATATATACTTATATCAGAGAAATGAAAAGCTTATAATTTGCTTGTTTATTTACATGCGGTACAGAAATAAGCAAATTAGGAAAAATTCGACAAAGTCATATCGTATATACTGTTACAATTCGGAAGATAAAACAAAATCGGAACCCGCGTAAAGTTGGTCCCCCCACATTTGAGAAAACCAATTTTCCGTAGCTCATTCAATTGCTCACCGTTTGCACATTTGCATACTTTAAATTTTTTTTGTTTATACACTTTTAATAAGAAAGTTATTAAAAAAATAGTTTTGGAAGGGCTAACTTAACACTAGCCTCCCCAACTTCGATTGAATCGAAAAGATTATAATCAATAGATTTTCGTTTGCACATTTCGAAACATTCAATTTTTCATTCGCATACCTTTAGTTAAAAAGATATTCACAATTAAAAAATTCGAAAAGGATCGAAAGTGGGAAATAGGTTCGAATTGCACCTACTATGCTCAAAATGGCATGAATCTATGGATTCTCGTTTACACATTTCGAAACAAGTCGATTTTTCGTTTGCATACCTTTAATTAAAAAGTTATTAAAAAACAATTTTGGGAAGGCTAACTTTATATCAATAAATATGTCTGCCTAGCTGCCCCCCTTCCCACTTTACCAAATCTTAATGAATAAGTTATATAATAATGCGCTATTTATGCGTTCTCAAAATCCGCAAAAAAAAATTTTTGTACTCATTTCGTTCAACTAAAAAAATTTTTTTGAGAAGACTGAGTAGGCTGTCAGTCAGCCTCCCCCACATGTTAATAACAATCGATATGGAAAATACATAGGATATTTATGTGCTATACCATATATGCGCTTTCGTATTCACATAGTTTCAATTTTTGCGCTACATCTTTTAAAGCACTTCCCTCTTGGAACAAACAGTCATATTCATCACTAAGTCGTTTAAAATTGCAAAATTACGCTACCTAATAAAGGTGTGTAAACAAAAAATCAATTTGTTTCGAAATGTGCAAACAAAAACCTTTAAAAAAAATTATCGATTTTGTATGCTATTTTGAGCATAGTAAGTGCGATTCGAACGTAATATTGTTTTCGACTCTTCTCGAAACTTTTATTGTTAATAACTTTTTAACTAAAAATGTGCAAACGGAAAATGGAATTTTTTCAAAATATACAAACGAAAATCTATCGATTATGACCTTTTCCAATTTACTCGAAGTTGAGGGGCTAGTGTGAAGTTAGCTTCCCAAAATTTTTTTTTAATACAACTTTCTTCTCTAAAAGTATGCAAACGAAAATTCAAAGTGTTCATAAATGTGCAAATGATAAGCAATCGAATGAACTATAAAAAATTAATTTTCTTAAAAATTGGGGGGGGGCCAACTACGGATGAAGTCGGACCGTTACCTAACGGCTATTTCTTAAGTTCGTAAATACGCTGTGAGTGAAAGCGCGATTCAATATTTAAACGGTTCCGCCTTAATACACCGACAGTGGATAGAGCGCGGTTTGTTGCTGAACTGCAGTGCTGTCATAAATTGAACTTTCTGCCATTTGTGTTTGTTGCATCTCTTATATTAAATAACCGTGAGAGAGAAACTCCGTGATTGTTGCTCCCAATAGTAAATCCAGTTCAACATGCGAGCACAAATATTATGATATTCAACGCGAAAAAAAGAGAGAAGGACAGAGAAAGCGTCTTCTGAATGTTTTAATTGTTATAACTGTAAGCGTTATCATTGTAATTGCTTCGTAACAAAAAGTTCTCACTTCAGAAAACATTTTAATATTTATTTTTCATGTGTTTTATTGGACGTAGTAGGATATATAAGAGGAAATATTTTATTAAAGGTAAAAATAAAAAATGACCTATGTGATATAAAAACAAGAATGCCTAGTGACTCGAAATACGCTAGTAAACAGAATTAATTTTCTTTCTTGATGAAGATCATAAATTTCTATCTTAGAGAAAAGAGAGACAATAGCAGAACAAGAGAAACAAGATATATTCGCATTAATTAACACATATGATTAATAAAGTAAAATAATTTCGCAACACGCGTGCGATTTATACGAGCTGGACTATACATTGAGTTAGTCTCTTGATCACCATCTCTTTAATCGGATTCAGGTACCACTGACCTAACAAGGACATACCGAGAACGTGCGGGCGGCACATACTGGGCGCAACTTTGTCCGCGATCGCTTTACGAGCAGTGTGTAGGAGGTACACGTATTCGCCAATTTCGAAATGCCATTTGCAAGAGGTCATATAATAGTAACGTACTCGGAGATACTTCCGTCTGTACTGTTAAATCGCACAAAATTCTTCAATTCCACTGTAGAATCGTAGAATTCGGAATTTTAAATTTTTCAAGAGTTTCAAAGACATTCCTTATCTTGATTTAGAATTGGACGTTCGATGATGATCCTGATATTTCAGCAAACTCTTTGGATGCTCAGATTCCGTATCGATCTCTTTCCGTCTTTGCACGGAACACACTGCGAGTGAGGGAAGAGTGCTGTGTGTGCCGAGATAGAGAGGAGTTTGCTTATGGAACTCATACTCACCTATCGAGCGTCTTCAGATTCAAAATCAGGGGTTGCTCGAAGTCGGTGACGTCGCGACGTATCCGGTTGCGATGTCGTTTCAAGGCTACGGTGTCATATGTGGCTGCCTCGTAGTATCTGATATACGAGCGCGTGATATCTGAAAAGCACACAATGAGGAAAACGGATGTTCTATTAGTGGCTGTCTAAGAAAAATGCGTTGCGCAAACGGTAAATCGCGCGAGTCACGCGAAGATGAGTTGCGTCGTAAAAATGCGTTTGTATCAAATGTGACCACAGGCGTGATTGAGAAGGCGAACAAGCGTTCATGATTTTCAAATAAATAAAAAGAAATTGTCCCATTAACTTTTTTTTTTTTTATAAAATAAAGAAAAAGGAACGCGACATAAAACTCATTTGTAAGCTGCAAGCTTTATGTCATTAGTTGTTAGTAGACTTTTTTCCTACAAACAAGTGTACAATTATAAATGCAAATTTTTATCTTTAAAAAAATATTTTTAAAATTCCTTTTCATGAAATGTTAAAGAAATTTCTATTATAGCTAAAGAATAATAATTTTATATCGTTATTGAGAATTTATTTTAATAATACAAAGTCAAAGAAAACCGATCCAGACTAGTTTTTCTAACATATCATAGTTTTTTTTTCATTACATCGTAATTCTTGAGTTCTGCCACATGATGTAAACGCACCTTAAAGCGTATATAATTCGCGCTTGATTGCTCACAGTGGGAAAAAACGCGATGACTATACCAGCTTTTTTATGACTACTAAGATCATTGTAAAATTAGGTATAATATAATTTATATATACCACGTGAGAAATAGAAATAGATTTTGACATTTCCGTATCTTGTCTTCATATTTAACCTTTAAGTGAATAGGTAGTCACAGCACCCTCATACATAGTTATTTTAAAACCTTATTCTGCAAAAGGAAAATAAAAAAAATCGTCTAGAAGGTCTTAAAGTTCATTATTTTTATATTCTTCTATCTCCCCTAAGAATATAAAAATAATATAAATTTAACTCTATACATATTCTATTAAAAAATATATCTATAAAAATAAAATTTAAGCTATTCTAATTTCACTTATTCACCTACCTATTTAAGGTTAAAAGTTCAAAATTAGAAACTATAATTTATTTCTAATTTCTTTCACGACAGTCCTAATGGAACGTAGAATCAAGCAGTTTATCATTAAATACACAATAATAGGTTAAATGAACACATTCATATTTACGGAACTCCTATTTCTGATCGAATGTTTGCATGTAATATATTAATATGTTATAAAAGTACAAACTCACTAATTCTACATACATAATATCAACGTTTATTGCAGATTAAAATTGGATAGTCACATTTAACATCGAATATACAAAAATATTTATCCTTTTATAGAAATGCAATCTAAATCTTAATTGTAAAAAAGGTATCAATGAGAATAAGTTACAAAGCTAAAATTGAACTTTTTTAAAATTTCTTTTTTCAACCATTAAAATCAATCTGAAATCCATTGAAATATTTTGCCTTTTAGCAATGACAATACTCTTGCAATATTTATATAGCTACAGTTATATATACGTACTCTTTCATTGGATCTCCTGTCGCTAATATGATTTTACTTGTATATCAAAGACCTTCTTTCACTCTATCAATTAAATCTATTCACTTCAGATGCCGACGTCTCATCGCAAAAGCGCTGTAAAATCAATTTAATTTACTTTCGCGCGTATTATATACAAGATATGAAATGTTACACTCACTTCGCGGAAACTCTTTTAGTATTTTAGGATGAAAAGATCACGGAAATTTTAAGAGAAAACGAATGCTCGAGCCTTCACCACAACCACTCGGCTGAGAGAGCTCCTCAGAGACGCGTTTTCAGATCTCGGACAAGTGCAGCAGCCGAAGTGCACTTGTTTTGCGTCCACTTTACCGAGAAAATGCACACACATAAATCCGTCAATCTTATCGCTGGATTTCAAAATAACAAATTTAGTAATATTCCGATATTTTTATAATAGTTATACATATACATATTATATATATATGCAAAAGCAATCCACTAATACAGAAAAATATTTTGACGCACTTAAAGAGCTTAAAAATCAATAGTGTTTCACAAAAACGAAGATTGAAGAATTCAACAAGTATTTCAGGAAATCACGTGAAAAATAAAATTCTACTTATTCGGTATAATTTTATTAAATGTGGATGCACAGTAAAATATATAAAAGACAACCCTCAAGTGAGAATTTAGATCAGTAGTCTTTTCACAATACAATATGGCGGCATTGTAGAAAGTATAAGGTGGACTACGAAAGTCTATATACTCTACAATAAAGAATCAAATGTTATCGCCATGTTATCGAATTCAGACTTGAATATCTTACTTAAGGGTTTCTAATGATTATGTGCGTGATGAGACTCTGATGTGGCTCAACACAGTTGTTTGAGAAACAAAACTCGGATTCGATCTAGTCACTCTCGGGTCCAGCTACTTACACCCTTTTTTCCCGCCATAAAATATCTACACTGAAAAAAAAGATTAGTTGCTGCAACAATTTAGATAGTAAAATATGGCATAAAATTTTTGTATGGCTGCAGCAACCAGTCGTAGCAAATTTTTAGTTGTGTTAGCCTATCCGCAATGTCAGTATATGATTTCGATAGGCTAACTCAATTAAAAATTCGCTGCTATACCCAAAAACTGATTGCTGCAGCCATATAAAAATGCTATATTTTACTATCTAATTTGTTGCAGCAACCAATCTTTTTTTTCAGTGTAATTATTTTCCTCGAGAGAGCGAAAGATGAGTAAACGAAAAAAAATCGTTATTCGTCATTCAATTTAATAACTTTTTGTTATTATTTTATTCTTTGTAATAAATCTTAGCGTTGTTTCATTAGGTTTGTTTACAGCTATTAACTTACTTTTCCCATACTTTTTGATTTTTGTACTAGCCGATTAATTTTAAGGAATCTAAGACACGACTACATATTACGTAATATATCTATATTTTAACGAACGGACATTGAATACGTAATTTAAGCAACTTTCGAAGTAAATCGAACGATCAATGGGGCAATGCTAAGCGCAGTTTATGTCACGTGTTTCCAGATCACAATTAGAACACCGTTTAGGGTAGCGTACCATTGTTTCGGTAAGTACTACCAATCGAACGATCGGAACACAAAAGGAACACATTGGACAAAGGCGAGTATCGGACTTTAAGGCCATTATCGACGAGGACGGACCCCTTTGGGACATCGATCGGCGCGGTATTTTGATATAAGTCATCCGAAGACTCTCACATGGGTATACGATCGCCACTAAACCAATATTTTTTCAATTTAAACTTTACTAAATCAAACTCGACAATTTTTCAGTAGACATATCGTACATATTTAACATCTTATATAATATTATATAAATATAAATATTATACAAATGATTATAATATTAACAATTTTATAACATAAGAAAATAAATGAGCATTAATTTTTATATTTATACATTCTGTCCTAAAATCTTAATTTATTTAAAAATAAAAACAATAATATTGACAAATATATAAAAAAAAATTAATATTACAATTCAAGTATTTAAGAACACTAATATTTGAAATATTAAAAATATTTGAATAAGAATGACAAGATATATTTCGAAAAATGAAGGAATTACGTATTTGTTAAATAAAACTTTCTAAGTTAACATTATAAGTGTTCCCGAATATTACAAAAATGCATAAAAAGTGTGATACTTTAATAGACCTTTTTATTTTATTCTATTAAGAATTTTTTCAAACTAATAATTCTCTAAAAAATAATCTTGATTTTCTATGTTCCGTAAAAAAAAAATCAAATAATCACGCGCGAAAAAGAATCAGTATGTAAAAATTCAATTTTTCCCAACTCGATCCCAAATTCGATATGTACCTTCGATTTGAAGGCGCAGATCCAGCATACGAACTTTGGGGACACCGAGTCAATTTAACTTTACGGAATAACAAAGAGAGCTCACCAAATGTGACTCACCTCTATACGGTGGTGCGGGATGAAGGGGAGACGCATCGACGACGGCCATCGGAATCCAAACGGGCAGCAGCAACAGCACAAAGAAAATCGAACACGTCGTGATGGACCATTGACTCCTGCCCCCCACTGTCGCGGTAACCGCGGAGCGCATCGCGGGCCCACGGGCCCCGTGCTGGTGCCCCGTATGGCCCTCCGTTTCCTCTTCCTCCTCCTCCTCCTCCTCCTCCTCCTCCTCCCTATCTTCACCCACGGCCAGGGCCGCAACGCGCATGGGCCCGATGTTCCGTACCCCGGCAACAACTAATGGCGCTATCTGCCTTTCGTCGAGGAGTCGACCACCGCAACACTTTGCCAATCACCTACCAAGATCATTTCTCCGTCCTTCTTCTCCGATCGTTCTCCCCCTCCTTCTCTTACCCCTCCTGCCCTCTCTCCACCGCCCCTTTCTCTCCGCCACCTCCTCCTCGTCTTGATCGTAGGTCGCTCAACCTTTCGACCCCTCTGCCGTCTCCACCACCACCGTGTCTCTCTTCGCTTTCAGCCTTCCTCTTTTTTTCTTCTCTTTTTCAGTCGGTTCCACCTCGCTTTACCTTCGACGGCAGATCGACTCCTCCTCGTCGTCCTCTTTCCTCTTCGACATTCACCACCTCCGAGCGCTGCTCTCCGGCCGTCGATCGATCCTGTTGACAAGAATGTTGTGCGAATTATCGCAAGTGCTACGAATATGCAACATTATTTTACGAAATCAAAGAGACTAACAAAGTTAAATTAGAGCAGCGCTTTCGCGACCGCGAAACTTGCTGCGTTACGAAATTACACGCTTGTTTTCATGCACAAGGA
Source organism: Trachymyrmex septentrionalis (assembly GCF_001594115.1). Taxonomy (NCBI): domain Eukaryota; kingdom Metazoa; phylum Arthropoda; class Insecta; order Hymenoptera; family Formicidae; genus Trachymyrmex; species Trachymyrmex septentrionalis. Next base: position 1,468,229 of record NW_017305895.1, read on the forward strand.
AGTGATAGGGATAGCCGAGTGTTTTTTTTTTTACATCGTAAAACTAAACTTGTAAACTTGTAAACTGTAAAAGTTTGAGACGCAGAGGGGGCAAAGGGGACCAAGATAGAGTGTTGTCGACTCGGCAATTGCGGCTAGAGAATTGTTCGTGCGAGCGGTCTCGTATAACGTAGTATGTTAATGGTATACACAGTATACAGTATATGGGGGACTCCACAAGGGAATGCACAAACAACTCTGCGGTGCATTAAATAAAAATCTTTAAAAATATTCCAAACATTACATAGACACTGAAAGCACTGAAAGAAAATCTTAACATATATTTCTTTGAATAGTACTTACTATATAAACGTTTACTTACAGTAAATAAATATTTATTACAGAACAAAAATGATAGTCAAATCAAATTAATGAATTTTTTGTATCAAATAAATACATAATATGTTTACACTTAATAAATATTTACTTAGAACTATTCAAACAAATATTTATTATAATTTAGTTTCTTTCAGTGTATAACATTAATAATTTAGCAAGAAGCGACAGTTTGATATAACGCAATATGAAAATTTAATTTATATATGAATTTTTTCAATATTTACAAAATTTCCTGAATTGTTGCTGATTTACTCGTTGAATAGTGAACAGTTTGATTACTCGAGATTATTTCTGGTATAATTTCCTAATTTCATTGAAAAACTGGACGTCAAATTCGTTTATATTGTACATAACAATGCAGGTGAGATTATTAATAAATAACAACGATTAAAAATGCTCGTGAAATACATCAGTTTTTCAGCGCGCAAACATTTTGCATTTTTCATGAAAAAAGTTTTGATACATGTAAATGAAACGCGACTGGTACGAGAGTTACTTTCGTATTGTTAATACTTGACGGACGAAACTGCTTTATGTCTCTGGAAATAGTGATTTCATTGGTTGAAATATAATTAACAACACTTCGGATCAGAGATGTACGATTCATTCTCTAAAAATTGATTTTTTACAAAAAGATCGTTTCGACAAAAAATCCTTTTTGTAAAAAAAAAGATACAATTCTTTACAAAGAGATCGGTTTTTAAAATAGTCCTTTTTAGTTAAAAAATTGTTGCAAGATAGATCGATTTACAATCGCTAATATTATTTGGAAAGATCGATCTTTTGAAGATTGGAACACCATCTCTATCTCGGATATATTCGACATTTCAGCCCTTTACATTGTGAGATCATAAAAAATATACATTTTACGAGTTGTTTTTTAAAAGTGAATCAGTGCTACACTTATAATAGATCTAATCATCAGTGAATATTTACTGTTTTTGAGTAATGATACATTGATACATTTTTAAAGATTATGATTTTCTGCAGACCAACCTGCATTTCAATCTGCAGGGAATCATAATTTCTAAAGTGAATTAGTATATTATTACGAAAAAACACTAAATATTCGCTGATTACATCAGTTATAAGTATAGTATACTGAAGTTAATAATAATACACTGATTCTCACTTTCAAAGAGTGAATAATAATCCTATTGTAAATATTAGAGAATTTAATTTTTCATTTATTTATGCAGAAATAATGTATTTTCTTTTAATTGGTTATCAATTTTATATTTAATTAAATCTTGTTCAACAATTTTAAATAACGAATGTGTTAGTTATTCTCATTGATGATTCGCGTTCAAAAAAACCATATCGGAATAAATTCAGAAATATGGAAATACGTTGTATTTTACAAAAACGATACAAAGTACAGAGGTAATAATTAAAAAAACTAATACATGTTAAGAAAAATTAAAAAATTTTAATTCAATATACATAATAAAATTGTGCGACTATCATTTATTTTATTTTCAATCCATTGCACTGTTAGATATCAAAGGAACAATAGTAAATCAATCCCTTGAGTAAAATGACATTTTATTATTTTTTACTTCCATGTGTCAAAATATAAATCAATCTATTTCTGTAGTTAAGCAGCTTGATTTCAAAATAAACAATTAAAAATAAACATTTATATTCTATGTTAACATTATTAACGTACGCATTTAGAAAATAATAAACTAAGTTCTCGACTAAGTTTGACTTAAATATACTTCTTAAATTAAATTGTTTAATTTCGCACTGTTTTAAATTAACGACATATTGAATAGGAGTAATGGCAACCTATACATGAAAAAAATAATGCATAAATAATATCAGCTAACAACAGTTTAATTGAAAATAAGCTTGTTTATTCATAACAGTATTAATATCACACATAACTTATTAATATTTATAAAAAAAACAACCTATCTTATTAAAATTAAATATCTTATTAAAACAAGAGAGCCTGATATATTTATTTCATTAATAATCTTATGGAATTATTAACAAGATTATTTTCAATTAAACTGCTGTCGGCTAATGCTTAGCATGTGTAATGTTAATACACCATACTTTTTTATGAAAACAATTTAAATTAATTAACATTAGTATAATTTAACATTATGAATTTAGCGTGTACAGTCGTGGACAAAACAATTGCAACACTCTTTTCTTTTCGATGGATTTCGGAATGTAGCCTTCTTACGAAGCAATTGATTCTTATCGTTGTTCTATAATAGGGTCGCAAATTGTAAGCTATAAGAAATTGACCAATCACAGTTAAATAATCGACAAAAATAATCGACTAAAATTGATGGTTAATTTCTTATAACTTACAGCTTGCGACTTTATTATAGAATAGGCTTTGTGGACGTAACTTAAATGGCGTTTAACCATTCAATCGCTTTACGAGCAAGGCTGAATTTAGAAACTCATCGGAAAATAAATTTTGCAACAGTTCTGTCCACGACTGTACAACAATGACTGCGTTCAGCAGAGAAAACTAATTTAACTCAATTAGCGCTTAGTGATTCTTTAATATGATTGGTTCCTACCTTGATTCCTACGCTTCCTACTAGATCCAGCGAAGAAAAGGCTAAAGCTAAAGGCAAGAACTAATCATATGAAAAAATCATTAAGCGTTAACTGATTTAATTTTTTCTGCTGAACGTATCCAATATTTGGCATGCGAAAGAACGTTTATATATTTTTTTTCCATAAAAACTCAGTCTGACAGCCACCTCGAAAAGAAATTTAACAGGCCACATAAAAGGGAAGGGCGACATGTATGTGTGTGTAAACTAAATACATATATATATATATAAACCTTAACATATACCGACCTAACGTGCCGTAGGAACGTCAAGAAACGCACGCTTTAATGGATAAATAAAAGTGCATGCATCGCGACGCGTCGGCGCGCAAGCTCAACATCACCGGGGCGATAATACGTTTTTCCACGATGACACGACGCATAATCCGCGAATAAATCATGTTTACGCTTAAGCTCGTGAGCAATGAACAACAAACGCCACCAGCGGATCCTTTAGAGTATTTCGCTTGGGACTTTGTCCCCAAGCGTGACGAAGAGACTGAAATAAGATTTAAGATTAGATTCCGAGTTATATTATTGCAATAAAAATACAATCAAAATACAGTGAAACTAATAAATATGACTGAAAGATTTCAGAAAGCTTTATTTTACGTCCTTTTATAATGCTATGCTTCTCTATAAAATGATTATAATATTTGATAAAAAGAGATCGTGACTAAGCTCGAAAAAAGTTGTGAGCAAATTTACACAAACTTCAAAATGTCAACGTTCCATCGATGGCTTTGGTCAAACGTTTATTATTTTAAACCGATTCAACAAACCCGAGTTCCGAGAACAGAGATTTTGTGAAAAATAAGATCCTCGGTCATTTTCTCGCGTCGCATGTTCTCTTTTCCGACCGGATGTAAAGTTCACAATTAGGTAGGTAGGACGCAATATTTCAAGAAACTCTAAAGTTCGTTGCCAAAATAAATTACGTGGGGCGCTGCAAAGCACTGCAGCCGGATATACTCTCTCGGTACACTGTGTAGAGGCGGTCCCCGAGCGGGATAGACACTACATTCCGAAAATGGAATGTCGACGCGATGTTCGTACGAGGAGGAGCTTTATCGCACCTCGTCCGTGCAGGCGGAAGAATGACCTGGCGCGGCGAAAGCCATTACTCGCATTTCGCAAGTCCTGGCACGGCGAAACGGCGAATTTACTGCACGGTTCGCATTTGATGATCATTCCAAGACGAGTCACCCAGCCCAAAGTGAGAAAGAAGTGACTCACAAACGAATCTCCGTCACAAATGTCTCCGTAAAATAATCATCTGCATTGATAGATGTGAGAAACAGAGAGAGAGAGAGAGAGAGAGAGAGAGAGAGAGAGAATGCAATATTGCTTTTATAATTAAAATTGTGGAGACGTAGACATTTACGCTTCTTAAGAAAGAATCTGAGCACTTTCAGTTCTCATTTTTAAAATGCTGCTTTTATAATATATATAATAAATACAATATTTGATAATAAATATTATATATTAATAATGATACGAGTGATATAACAAATACTATTAATAGTAAGACGTAATATCTATTTATACGAGATCTGTAGTATAAAAATATCTAGTTGTACTCATTTAGAATTCACTATTTCAGCTATTGATAGAACTTATACTGAATATCTATTTCTCTCGTCTTTAAACGCAGATAATTATACCTGTGTGAAAGGAAATCCTTCGTTTTTCTTACAGTTTTTTTTTTTTTTATCGAGTGAGAACCCCGATGAATTCGCCTTGAAGCCGAAGAAACCCGTTCCTCCGATGCATTCACTTTGAATGATTAATCCGCGTGGGCACGGGACCAGATAAGAGAATAGATGAATCTCTTAGCATACAAAACTCGGAGTTTTCTCATAAGCCACGGCTACTACAATAGAATATGAAATCCGACCTCGACACCTCGGGAAACATCGAACACAAGTGCGCATCTCTCTCGGTTTATCATCTATTAATACACGTCACAGATACGTGATGCTCTATCTATTATATATCAGGATCTGACTAGGTTCTCTCGTCGTCGTGATACGTCACCGAAATTCCACCGTGATAGTTCAGAGATATCGATAGACGAGAAACCGATACTGAGAGGATTAGTGTGTCGTAAGCGTCGTTCATCAGCGAACACGATCGGACAATTTTCCGTCGAGCGCGCTTCGCTGAACCGTTACCTTGCAACGCGCGCACCAGCGAAACACGTTTTGCGTAATGTCCAAGCGGTAGAGATAGAGCCCGGATGAATGGAATAATTACGAAGGAACCGATCCTCCGGCACACCGTCCAACTGCGATCAAAACCTTCTTTAAAAGCGCGCGATGAATTTTATGATTTGATGACAGTTTTAAAATTCGACCATTCACCAAAACGTACTTTAGTAATACTGCACTATTAAATCGCACACAAGAGATTTGAAATCTATCTTTTACACTCTGAATAAAATAAAGGCAATTTCATTAAAACGAGGAAGAGAAATTAGTAGATATCCAATAAAAACCTTTCTTATCGTAACACACTCATATTATAGATCCAAAGAAATAAAAAAATCAATATTTAATTTATTTACATTTTACGTATTTTGATTTCCAACTGAATCAGCATTTTAAAAGCTTGATTGATCTCTCTTTTCGCCTTTTATGATATTATTTATTGAGCTCTCCGCTTTATAGATACTTTCTATAATTATCAAATAACAATAGCCAGGAAACATGTTATAATTTCACGTTTCAGCGAATCTCTTTCGCATTCGAGATATATGGAACCTTTATAAAACCTTTTCTATGTTTGTTGCTAAATTGTTTTGAATTGATAAAAAGAGATTTTCAGCGATGAGAGTTCGAGATATGTAATTTTTAAAAATCAATTGTATAAAAATGAAAAAAATTCAGGTACTTAAAACCACACTGAAATCTATTTTCGTTGTCGTGATTTGCGCAACTTTATTGAAACTTTCGCAATTAATTTTAAGCGAGGAAGTTTTATTTTTAAGTGCATGAAATTTCTAAGGCAAGTGTTTTTTGGTAGAAACACTTTGCGCTTGAAGTACATGAATTACATTCAGACAACACGTTAACATTCATTACGTTCATAAAAGACGCTTATTACAGTTAAGAACAACTTTAGTACATAGAATTTACAAAATTCTTTCAACATTTTATACTACGCTCACGCATTGTTCTCCAAACTAAGGTCTATAATGCTTCGACGTACATTTCAGAAATCTTTTCTGACATATCAGACTATCCAAATAATAGTGTTGAGATTCGTAATGTTATTCGCGTGTGCAGCGCGATCCATTGGGATTTCAGTATATATTATGAATTTCTAGCCCAGTTTCACATTTAGTTGGAGAAGCGAAGTCAGAAATTCGCAACAATCCTGCATTCTGCACTGCATCTAATTATAACTGAAAGATCTGGTACAAAGAAAGGTCAATCTTCATATATTAAATCTAAATTATCCCGAGGCGGCGTACAAAATTGACTCAAAATCACACTCTATGTTAACCGATGCACAAAGAAACGTTTTAAATCGCTAAATATCATTACTCATTTTTATCATAACTCTCAAACGTGTAAAAACTTAACCAACATTCGTTTTAAATATTATTTAATTCCTATGTGACTGTTTTATTATCTTAATCCTCAACAGATCCACGGAATAATAATGTTGTACGAGATATTCTAAAAGTACTCTAAAAGATTTTAAAGAATAATTCCTTTCACAAATTCAAGACGAAAACTTCGTATGACCATATGTCCAAAATGGCTTAAGTTTCAAAGATACAGGATGTCAAAGTTAAAGGAAAAGTTTCGCTTTTTCCAAAACTTTCGAAAACCACTTGGGTTATTTTGATGAAATTTTGTTTACGTTTCTAAGACATCAAAATAACCCAAGTGGTTTCCGAAACTTTGGAAAAAAACAAAATTTTTCCTTCAACTTTGACATCCTATCTTTGAAACTAAACCGTTTCGGACGTATATGGTGCTTTCCAGCAAGAGATACAATATAACACAGTAATCATTTCATTTTTGTTTAACATTGGCAAACAATAAGGATGTAATAATTCACTGTGTTACGCTGTATCTGTGTCTCTTGCTGAAAAGCATTCAAAAAAGTTGACAGTTCAAAAAATATGAATGTAGATTTAACATCCCTGGTGTGGATTTAACAGCCATGCGATATAATTCTCACTGTGTTAATAGCAATGTGATGTGGATTTAAAACTCACGTTAAATTCATATCATATTGATGTTAATATTAACACCGACATAATGAGAATTATATAGACACCGCTATTTTTTAGAGTGTGATTATAGTTTCCGTTTTGAATTTGTGTGAGAAATTATTTCTTAAAATCTTTTAGATTTTAAAGTATTCTTTAAATTCTTTCGAGTGGAATTTCACTCTAAAAAGTGAAATCTCACTTATCTTAAAGATTGAAAATTCTGCTACTCTTTCTCAAGACTGACAGAATTTTTCATTCTTTAAAATGACATTCCATATTCTAAAGAATTTAGAGAGTACTTACACAAGAAAGGTTAGAATTTCCAACCCGGAAATTCAAAAAATTCTGAAAAATTGCGCGCAAGTAAATTAGTTCATCCATAACACAAAACTATTTTTCATGCTATATTATCATTTAAGGGGAAGAAATTATCTCTTGAAAAAATATCGATTTTTCTTTTTGATGAAATAACTGCTGAACGGTGAGAGATATCGAAAAAAAGTTTTAAACAAAAGTTGCATCTCTTTTTACATGTATAAAACTGCATATAAATAAGTATCAAAACATCCATATTTTTTCAATACTTATCTAAACACAGCTTTGTAGATATAAAAAAAAAGAAATGCAATTTTTGTTAAATTTTGTTCGATATCTCTCACTCAGTGATTTTTTTAAAAAATAAAACTTTTTCTTTGTCTTTGACATCCTGTATCTTTAAAACTAAATCGTTTCTTGAACATGTAGTGATATAAAGTTTTCATCTTAAATTTGTATGAAAAATCACTCCTTAAAATTTTTTAGAGTACTTACTTAGTATCCACTCTGTATAACAACAGAAGATTATTCTGTGGTCTGTTGCTTAAAATAAAACAGCAATAGAAATTTTTTAAATATGCATTTAAAACCATAGGCGATTAAAGTTTTGCACATTTGAGAATTACCTGTACACGTTTCAGAATTTTTTGAATTTTCGCGTTGCCTAATCTAATCTCCCTTGTTAATATCCACCTTGTATATCTGACGGATATACAGAATGTGGCTTTAATAGTTATAACTATTCCTGTCGTTATTTCCAAATACAGCATCACAGTGCCTTTCGCGGCTTTTTTAGCATAACATAATAAAACACTCTGCCTCCCCTAGAGACTGTACAGTCACAGGAATATGAACATCATATCTGGACTTCCTCTTTGACTTCGCGATCGAACTTGCAAGCTTTACTCAACTCAAGAGTCTTGACGAGCCGTTACCAATTTCTGTCGCAAATATTTCCCGACGTTTAAAGACGTTTTCCAGTGCGCCGATTCAAATCGAGGGACGAAGTGGAACTAACTCGTTCCTCGCTGTCGCGAGGCATCCTTTAAAAGGCACGTGTAATTTATCTGAATTGTTTGGTATAAAACGACGTATTCAAACGAGTGAGATTGTGTAGTACCAGCAAAGAATTTTTAACGGTTTTTTTAATTATTTATTTCTGAAAATATCTTTATCACATGATATATCTGCAAGCATCATAGCTTTCAGTGGAAAAGATAAAAAATCACGAATTTTTTGCGATCAATTTTTCACTCACACTAGTGTAAAACAATTAAATTTAAAACAATAATTATTTAACGACTTCAAGTAAGTATATATGTATATATATAATAAATGTTTAACTATATATATAATATATGTATATTATATATACAAGTATGTATATACAATATACATATATAGCTACCTTTAAATATTTCGTATAATTTATCTACTTGCTGTAACCAAAACAATTCTACCTCGTAGTTGCTTTTAAAATTTACATTGCCGGGAATAGTCACCAAAAATATTTTTAAATCTCAGTGGCGAAACAATGTAAATTTTTGTAAAATATTGTTTTATACAGTTATATTGTTTAACATTTTTTTTTCTTTTTTTTTTTAGTAATTATTCTTTACAGATTATTCTTTAAATATGAAATCGAAAACTCACAATAAACAAACATTGTTGAAATCATATTAGATGTTTTAATTAAAATCTATATTTAAAAAAATACTGTCATAAAATAAGCAACTTAACATGTTCAATTTTGTTAATTTTGTTAGATTTTTACGAAACATTACATTTTTCAGAAAATTATGATAAAATGTATATCCATATGTTCTCAAATATAAAAATCGGAATAAATAATATACAATATGTTAATAATAGTGACTTTAATTGAAATATAAAAATACTCCGTGTAATCATTTACGCATATAAAAAAAAATCAAGCGATTATTCTCAAATTATTCACTTTAATAATCAAAATTAATAATAATTATAAAATAATAAAAGTGACGGATTATGTACATACATATATATAACAACTAAAAAATATTCATAGTTGATCCTGTATATAATTCATTATAATCATTCGCGTAATCCCGCCATTGTAACGATATCTTTTCACGGAGTTGGAATACGAAATGTAATTTTATACAATAGACGCAAAGCGTGATATCTCCTTGTTCCTTCCTCTTTTTAGTACAATACAGTTTCTCTTGTTATATCCGTTTAATATAAATTTCTCCTTACTTGCTCGAAATTGTTGCCGGCGCGGCGTCAGGAATTACAGTGGCGTGGCGCGATTCGACGGGAACGCTGACTCGTCCCGACAAGTTATATCCTGATTCGTCACGTCGCGTCGACCGCGCGCCGCATGCACGACCAACTTCACGCGTCTCGCTCCGCGAGAGATCCGACCTGCTAATCACGTTCCTTTCATTCTGATCGGAACGTAACGCGGAGGGACGGCGTGAGCGTTCGATTGTGACGAAACACAGAGGGACTCGCGTCATAAACATACATAAACATATGAGACGTCCTGTCATTAGATCTGCTCGCGTTACTTGCACTTTTTGCGCTCTCGGCAGTTTCGCTTTCTCTCTCTTTTCAACGCCCAAATATATATATTTAAATTTATTCGCGTTACTTGCACTTTTTGCACCTGGCATCTTCGTTTTCTTTCTCTTCAACATTCGAATATTATATTTATCTTGTTTTGAGTACAAAAATTTAATTTTTAGGGATTTCGAGCAATGCGGACAAATTTTCTATTTCATTTTGAGTGCATATATTTTTCGGAATTTCAAGCAACGCAAATAGCCACGTTAGGCCAATATTATATTTGTCCGTTTATTTTTTGTCACACGGCAAATTTTTTAAGTCTAGAGGTCCAAGAAACTCTCTGTGCTATCAATTATAATACACAAAATTTGTTGTACGGCAAATGTAATATCTTATCCTTTTAACAATACGACGCGACGCGACGCGACGAAAATGGCGGTTATTTCGATATCAATGATCAACGAGACGTACGTGTCAAAATGTGCGTCCTGCGAATTCGGTTTCAAGGGCAAGCAGAGCGAATAGCAAAGTGTCTTTATCTTTTAATTGTTAAAATTCTAACGAAATGTTTCTCGATACGATAAAATAATGATTTTTATCGATTTCTCATAATTAATACCTAAATAACGCTTGGAAAAAAAAGTTTTAAGAATCAGCGCTGTAATTGGTTGTACATCACGCGTTTAATTAGTAGTACGCCATAACAATATTTTTAAATGTTAACATAATAATAAAATATTTGTATACTCAAGTAACCTAAAAATATATATTCAAAACTCGTCGAGCTCCAAAAGTTGGGAAACAAAATTTGTTTTAAATTAACATTTTTGGGATTACTTACTTAAATATGTAGTGGATCCAATAACAGTTACTGATCTGAAAAATTATTGTCAAAGAAATGTTTTTAATAATAATTTTTTAACAATAATCTTTAGATCCAATAATTGCTATTCGATTTAAAGAATTATTGTTAATAAACATATTGTTAGGGATATTTAATAAAAAGATTGGAGCTCTATGAAGAACTACATACATTTTGCAATAAACTTTTAAGCCTTAAAGACCCCCCCCCTCCCCCGTAAGAAATTGACCAGTTATAGTTGAATGTGAGAGGAATAATCGACTACGATTGGTCAATTTCTTACGGGCTTTTAAGACTTAAAACTTAGGTAATAGCTTATTAGAAAGCCCATTAAGTCCGTGTCATAATACGCATTGGAAATTGCGAAATGAATTAAAATTCAACCAATTGGAATAAAACGGATTAAAATTAAATTAGGTATTTGACTGATCGAATTCTAATCTATAATTCGTAATCCTTAGTTTCCAATGCGTAGTGTGACATAAGTTTTCTTTTTACGAGATACGATCGACACAAGCAAGCACAAATGTGGTTGTACCTTTATTACTCATTAAATGTAAAAAAAGGACAAAACAACGTTTGTGTCGACCGTGTCTCCTAAAAAAAAAGCAACCTTATTATTTAAACATAAATACTTATTATATAATAATTTTAAAATAATCCCAAAATGAAAATCTTCAAAAATTTCTAAACTTTCGGCCCGGAGTGTATATCGGAACGTTTAACATCCAGAAATTCAAACGTGTAGCGCGGAAAATGGCGCCAGTTCCTTTGAATTTTTACCTGAAACAGCGAGATGACCGCGATTCGCTCGAGTACTCCAAATTCATCGGAGGACACGCGGCACTAACGGAAATATCCTGATGTACACTGTACGCGCGCTCATCGTGTTCGTTGATAATACACCATAGCAATGCGCTTGTCCTGCGCTTGTTCGACACTTACCAAGGTGCAGCTCGTTGCTCCGCGAGTCCTGATGCCGCTAGCAGGCACCGCGGGCGTGCTCGTCGTCGTCGCCGCCGCCGCCGCGAGGAGTCCTGGGCGCTCGACGATGCGCGCCACCCGACGAAGAAGTTGCCTCGGAACCCCCGTGTGTCATCGGCGTTCATCGCCGCGTGACGACGACGAGGACGACGACGACGCCGCCGCCGCCCGCATATACACCGGGCATCCGGAATACATGTACGCACAGGCACGCGCACACACTGAACACTCACGCGCGTCCGCACCCGCGCGCGCGCACACACACGTGTCAGAGAGGAATAGATGGACAGATAGAAACCGTAAACCTTTCGATCCAGCCGCGTGACGGACGGCCGGAGCACGAAGCACGACTCCGAAAACGGAGGCACGAAAACAGTGGTTATCACGCGCGAGCGCGCACATACACACTAATGAAACGTCAACAAGCACTAACAGAGAGCGGCAGAGCGACAGAGCGCGTTCCGCAACACACTGACAAGACCACTTCGCCGCTCGCGGACGAAGACTCCCGACTCCCGAGGCCAACGACTCCCCCCACCAATCGCGCGCATTCGACCCAGCTATACATCCCCTCTCCCGCCCAATCCCGCGCGACCTTCCCTCTCCCCGCTCGCCGCGCTCCGTCTACTACTCGGCGCAGACTTCTCTTTCTTCCCTCGTCCCTTTCTCTCTCTTTTTTTCCATCGTCGCTCTTTCTCTTTCTTTATCTCCAGCGTATTCTAACAATATTAGTTTTATTACGCGTTGCTTGAAATTCTCAAAAATTGTTGTACTGATTAAAGAGACAAATATATGTTTGAATATTGGAGAGAAGCTGAGTGTAAACAAGTACAAGCAACGCGAACAGACTTATTTATTATTGTAAATGTTGAAGATGACAAGTCCGAGTTTTGACACTTTTGACGTTTCGATCGCGCGTGTGAAAGGCGGATTAGATCACACGTGACGTTAAAATATATTTTTATCACGCACTCTCTCTCTCTCTCTCTCTCCTTCTGTTCCATATCCTTCCACGTTTCCCACCACGAGCGAAACGGACTTATTCAACCCCCTCACCTTCACTCCCTTGCCCTACCGTCCATTCTATCTCG